>NW_027187961.1:0-53988 GCF_041381155.1 Argopecten irradians | reverse complement strand
CAAAGTTTCTGTAAAATTAGTGAAAAACAGATTCAATGGGTTTTGTCTTTAATATTTGCAATTGGTATAATATGATTGACATATAAAGTATCCTATTCTTAAACTAACATAATCCATCACTTATCACCAAAACGTCCAATCGAGTTTTCTAAATTCATGTATTAATGTGTATAGTTAGCGGGATAACCAAACTTAAGGCATGATGACCCCACTGATTCGAGTAGCATTGTTGTTGATATTTTCATTCTTTATCATCGTTTGGGTATAGGATGAATTACTTATTTTACATCGATCTTCGTAGTAACAAATATGCTCAAAATATCCCCTTTATCACAATTAGGTCACTGTCCTCAACAAAATATCTCGATTTCTATTTCTGGAATTCAAACAGTACAGTTCGATCCCCGTGAGTAAGACCTTTTTATAATAAGCAGAATATGACAAGTACAAAAAAATGTATATTTCAATATATTTTAAGTTCCACACTTGAAGTAATAAAATGTCAATTCGCCTAATGTATTCAGGATGCAGTGTTATCAACCTCTCAAGAAAAGCACAAAAGACATTGGAGTAGTGGGTGAATAAATAAAAACTTTTGTCAAGATTCCAGTAGAAACGCTTTCCATCATGGATTCTCTGAATATATAATGAAGATGATATAATGACCGATGAGCGATAAGACTGACAATGTGATGTCTTCTTTAAAAGTGGAACTCTTGCCCTTTTTAAAGTGCTATACAATGTATCTCTGAAACATGCCACTTTGACACCAAGCAACACACTCCACCTGGTCACATTATACTGACAACGAACGAACCAGTTGTCTCACTCCCTTATTCAATGCGGAGCGCTAAGCAGGAGCAGAAACTTCCACTCCATAGACTTTGGTGTGCCTCGGCCAGGGGACAGAACCCAGAGCCTACCTCACAGAGAAGAGCGCTCAACAGAGGACAAAAAATGAGGCGATATCAGGCGTTAGGAAGAGGAAAGATAATATCCTAAATTTAGTCGCCTTTTACGATCATCTAACACCCTACCTACAGGGTCAAATGTGATTGAATTAAAAACTCTTCATTATCATCTTCATAAAAGATCAACTTGATTAAATTAATGACTGACTTCAAGAGCCTAATGGGTGCAACAGGGTATAATATAGTGTTTAAATGTTTTTTTGTTTATTTTGTATCAGAAATCAGGTGACCATGAAGGCACATGGGCCTCTTGTATTCTCATTGGTCTCTTTTTGTAAATATGTGACATCGCTCGGATGATTGTACCGCTATAGATGTGGCGTTGCTGACTGGGCAATATAAACAGTCTAGATAGCTGATTCAGCACGACTTTTACGTCAGTGCACGTCCGTCCTTGTATTATTATAGGCATTTCACAACAGCCTTCAGGACATCTTACAGTAGGAAAAAAAACCGGAATCCCGCTCCTAACACGTAATCCTATTACCACACAGCAAACGCATCTCCAAATCTAATTAGATAAGCCGATCGTTTGATGATTAAGCTTTCAGACTGCAAATAAAATCGAACTTGAGTAATATGTAATGTTATCGATGGTATCGATGAGCTCGGCTAGTGTTTGCATATACACTATTTGGTGGAAAGTGGACATCTCCGCCGCTCGGAGCAAAATCAAGCTGCTATTTCCAGAGATACGTCAAACACGTGCAATCACATTAGTAGTCTATAAAAGTGGCAGTTTCTGCTCCTGCCTAGCGTTCAGCATACAGGGAGTGGGACGACTGGTTCGCCCGTTGTCAGTATAATGTGACCGGGTGGGGTGCGTTGCTTGGTGTCTTCGGCGGCATGCTTCAGTGATATAGCACTATAAAAAGGGCAACAGTTCCACTATATAAGAAGACACAACACGAACATACCGCAGTCTCCCAGTACACTCACCTCGCACAACATACACGCAACACACCGCATACATGGGAGGCCGTCCTTACATGACCATAGCTGTTAATAGGACGTTAATAATTCAAACAAAGAAACAAACATTAGTAGCATGTAGCATTTGGAACGAAACGGATTTTAATATGTTTTGATTATGACACGAGTATGGTATTGGAATACCAATTTCGATATAATTTGACTATAATGAGAAAATTAAGTGTATGTTGAATGGGTATAAACGGCCGGCGGCTGAGGCTGCGGACTGGTGGGGAAGTATGCAACGCTTTACTCAGTCTAACAGATACATCTTCTTGACTGATCTTTGTTTTATGAAATGGAAGTAACGGCTATTTAACGGTCTACATAACCCTATCTTTGTTCGACGTACTTTACTTATACAACACTTTTATTGCATAAATTAGTAGAATTTAAGCCCACAAAATACGAGTTTCAAAAGTAAAGAGGAAAGCCGTTGTTCGACTACACAATTAACCCAGTAGTAAATAGGAATTGGATTCGCTTTTATGTTAACCATGCTTGTATGGAACAATTCCTCCAAAAATAATATAGTCTATGTTAACGTCCCGTAAGGTAGATTTATTCTTCCGCGACGACAACAAAGTTCAATATTTAAGTGTAAAAATAAACATAACATAACAAACTTTCAGAGATAATTTTTATTTAATCAGATCAGATATTTAAATATCTATATTTAAATATAATATATTTAGTTAATATATAGCGTAATAACATAAAGTATTTGTACTAGGTAACATGTGTGAACTCGGTGACCGTTATTGTGCAGCGAGGCGAAGCTGACGCACGCTTACACACTGGAGTTTGACGAAGTTGTCAAAACACCAGTGTTCAAATAGCTCATTGTGTTTGAGATTGTCGTCTGACTTGACTATATTGCATCCTTGGAAGCTATGTGGTTAAATATTCTACGGTAGATTCATCGATAGATTGAACAACTTCATTTGTGTTCTATGGATACAATCTATTTGTGGTGACGCGTAACTGTCACCACGTGGATAACTATCGATGCAATGTAAACAAAGCTATGTTTCTTTAAAAAAAGTAGCCCCTTTACGTTGCACAGAATATTTTCATACGCAAGTTCAAAGTTCAATGTTACCATGCAGTTATGGTAAACAAACTCGGCTAGAATTTGCGTATAGTGAACAAGCCTAGCATTAAGTGTTGTAAGAACTGGTAACAGATACATAAGAGTTACATGTATTGTCGCTCGAGAATGGTCAAATTAGGTAAATTTTATTTTGCGACATAAAACCAGCCATTGCTCGACTTTCTAAATGTGTTTACTTTAGAAGTACATATAAATATCCTTAACCTAATTAATTTTCCACCGTGACATGTATGAAATCACCCATCATCCATTAGGAAAAACGAGAGCGAGGGTGTATTAGAGTATAAACGATGCCATTGGACATAGACAGAATATTGTAAAGTAGTTCTGTGCCTGTATCCGCGATAGGTTGTATATCAATCACATATCCATTGAAATAAAAACAAAACTAAGGAGTGTTTTTACGATTGTCCAGGGATCTATAATGTTGTGTCTGACCCGCGGCCATGATTGTGTTGGCCGCTCTCCCAGCTGTAACTTCCGCGGCTATTCAAGGCTACGTGGTCCATAGAGACTGAACGTTTTCCCAGTTTTACGGCCTCTGGTGTCTCCATTCATGGTGGAGTGTAATTTCACGGCGATGGCGAAACATAGCGATAAGAGTTATGATATCTAGGGGACTGTCCATCGCAATCTGACCCTATCTTACGTAATGACATGTCAATAGGCAGGGGTCAAATTTCATGCTGACCATTACACCATCTTAAAATAGCAATGCTCTCATGTCACAGACGTGCTACAACTTGACTAAAAAGTTGTCTAAACAACGCTATATGTCACATCTGAGATTATACTGGCAGTGCATGTTATTCTTAAATGTTAGATTTTCTTTTCATCTTACAAAATAACTAACTATACAAGATCAAATAAGAAAAAGCGCGAAGAAAATAGTTTATTCTGCATTTTTTTTTATTTCAACTTTCGTTACTAATATATGATGATATATATAAGATAGGTCACGTCTTATTTACATACATTACAACAAGCAAGTGGGCTCCGCCTTTGGGCTGGCTACGGGCGCCAATTTCAAACGAACATTAACAACACTTACTTTTTTGATATTTCTTCGTCGAAAATGTTGCCATCGTTTTCATTATTTTTGCAATTTTGACGAGAGGTTAACTAATTTTCGCCCTGTCCAGCTTCCATTGGACCGGAAGTTGCGCAATATCGGTCGGGAGTTTCTAGACTGTTCCATCCTGAAGTACGATGAATGCCGATTGCACGAGGAAAGACCAGTTCCGCATGTGAATAAATTTATTTGGCGACCTAATATTTTGAAAAGCAATGTATGATATTGTGTACTTCGTAAAGTATTTCGGTGTTTTAAAGCGTTGTTATTAATCGATATATATTGTCAGAATTTTTTATGACATGAATAGGACCTTATTGTCTCCCCCCGTGTACGTTTAGTGTCAATTATTGACACATTTTAGAAACATTATTTTGTGTATTAATATCGGGTTCCCTCGCCTGTCTGCACAGTGCATTTGTGTTTTATAACTCTGTTTTAATATGAAACAAAACTTTTCATACATTCATAAAATGATATGGTTATAGAAGGGTTTCCACCAAAATGAGTAAATAAACTTAAAGGGACATGAACCTAAAGTAAGTTGTTCTGTATGCTTAGATATGGTTTTCAGATGTTTATTGAGTATCTTATTACAATGATTGGTTATCTAAAACGACAGGAAAACGTGGGGAATACCTAACCCAAAACTGATAAAAATAGACCGTCATATTCTATTTTTGGAACACAAAACGAAATTTAAAGCTGGTCGAAAGCGAGATTATAATGAACAACAAACTTGCTGACACGACAAGGAATATTAGTTTTTCCACATTTTAAGAAATTTCTAATTTACGATCGTTGACATTTGAAGTATAAGCCATATTTGTTAATATCCGTAATATAACAATTTGTATTTAGCGTAAGAATGATAAGTCAAAAGTCAAACGAGACTTTTCATTCAACAGGGCACCGCGAAGGAAGTTCTTATCCATAAAGTTCTTGACTTAATTGCACATATGTACATCACGCAAGTATAAAGTGGGAAGTTGCCTCCGTCTCTTGCATTGCAGCGATCCATTTATATTTACCTACTTTCCCAATCGCGCACGTTTTACTGACTCTTGTCGTAATCCGTTTTCTATCGGAATTTGTTTGTGTTCGCTTCATCCACGTTTTCGACACACCATGTTTGTTTACGTTCATTTAAATACAGTGCATTGTTGAAGGTCACTTAAGTTCAACACTACTATTTTTATCACACTGCACTCTGCAAAATTCGACCGGACCGGTACAAAATACAGAAAATGGAATTTCCATTATAATTATTTTATTTGACACATTTGCACAATAACTGATATATTTTACTTAGTAATCCATCTGACACGTCTTAAATATGTATTTTACGCATTTACATGTTTATCTGGGTTCATGTCCCTTTAAATAATAAATTAATCAATTAATTGATTGATTACTTGATAGATCAATAAATGGACCAATAATTGATTTATTGATTAATTAATTGGTAGATTGAATAATTAATTAATTGGTTGATTAATTAATTAATATACATAAAGTAAGTAAATATGCCTAAATGAAAATTAATCAATCAAATGACTGATTAATTGATCAATTAATGGACCGATATTGATTGATTGGCTAAATAATTATTTGGCCAATTGATTAATTAATTGGACAATTGATTAATTTCTGGGTTGATCAATTAATCAATAAATATACAAAATAGAGTAAGTAAATGACCTAATGGAAAATTAATCAATCAACTGATTGATAAATTGATTGATCAATTAATGGACCAACAATTGATTGATTGGTTAATTATTTAATTAATTGATCAATTAATTGGTTGGTTAATTGATTTGTTAATTGATCAATTAATTAATATACAAAATAAAGTTATTAAATAACCTAAATGAAAACTAATTAACTGATTAATTGATTAGTCAATTAAAGGACCAATAATTATTTAATTAATATACATAATAATAAACTCAAGTAAGGTTTTTTTTTCTAATTAATCAATATAAAGCTGAAGTAACAGATTAAGTAACTGATTTTGATAATAATAATATAATTTTTTAAACAAGAGGCCCAGAGGGCCTGTATCGCTCACCTGGTTTGTAATGCCAAGTAATGTTCTGAATACAGGTTCATTGTTTCTTTTCTGAAGGAATTTTAATATTAACCTCTAAATCCCCTATTGGGCCCCACCCCTCCCGCCCCCAGGGGGTCAGAGCCAAAATTTATACAAGTTCTGTTCCCCTTCCCCCAAGGATGTTTATGGCTAAATTTGGTCACAATCCAAGAAAAACTCTAGGACAAGAAGTGATTTATAGGATTTACCTCTAGTTCCCCTATTGGGCCCCACCCGTCCTGTCCTCGGGGGGTCAGAGTCAAAATTTATACAAGTTCTGTTCCCCTTCCCCCAAGGATGTTTGTGGCCAAATTTGGTTTCAATCCATGCAGAACTCTATGACTAGTAGCAATTTAAAGGATTTACCTCTATTTCCCCTATTGGGCCCCGCCCCTCCTGCCCCCGGTGGGGTCAGAGCCAAAATCTATACAAGTTCTGTTCCCCTTCCCCAAAGGATGCTTGTGGCCAATTTTGGTTACATTCCATTCAGAACTCAATGACTAGTAGCGATTTAAAGGATTTACCTCTATTTCCCCTATTGGGCCCCGCCCCTCCTGCCCCCGGGGGACTAGAGCCAAAATTTATACAAGTTCTCTTCCCCTTCCCCAAAGGATGTTTTTATGGCCAAATTTGGTTACATTCCATTCAGAACTCTATGACAAGTAGCGATTTAAAGGATTTACCTCTATTTCCCCTATTGGGCCCCGCCCCTCCCTGCCCCTGGGGGATCAGAACCAAAAATTTATACAAGTTCTGTTCCCCTTCCCCCAAGGATGTTTGTGGGCCAAATTTGGTTACAATCATGTAGAGCTCTATGACTAGTAGAGATTTAAAGGATTTACCTCTATTTCCCCTATTGGGCCCCGCCCCTCCTGCCCCCGGGGGGTCAGATGCCAAAATTTATACAAGGTCTGTTCCCCTTTCCCCCAAGGATTGTTTGTGGCCAAATTTGGTTACATTTCCATTCAGAACTCAATGACTAGTAGCGATTTAAAGGATTTACCTCTATTTACCCCTATTGGGCACCGCCCCTCCTGCCCCCGGGGACCAGAGTCAAAATTTACACAAGTTCTGTTCCCCTTCCCCCAAGGATGTTTGTGGCCGAATTTGGTTACAATTCATGTAGAACTCTATTACAAGTAGCGATATAAAGGATTTACCTCTAGTTCCCCTATTGGGCCCCGCCCCTCCTGCCCCTGGGGGACCAGAGCCAAAATTTATACAAGTTCTGTTCCCCCTCCCCCAAGGATGTTTGTGGTCAAATTTGATTACAATCCATGCAGAACTCTAGGACAAGTAGCGATTTACAGGATTTACCTCTATTTCCCCTATTGGGCCCCGCCCCTCCTGCCCCGGGGGGGGACAGAGCCAAAATTTATACAAGTTCTGTTCCCCCTCCCCCAAGGATGTTTGTGGCCAAATTTGGTTACAATCCATGCAGAACTCTATGACTAGTAGCAATTTAAAGGAAATGTTGACGGACGGACGGACGACGGACGGACGGACGGACGGACGACGGACGCCGCGCCATGACATAAGCTCACCGGCCCTTCAGGCCAGGTGAGCTAAAAATATGATTTAAAAGCACTTTCATACACAGAAAAGTGATATGGACATTTTGTTTTATCACTGATTTTAAAATTCTATTGTATAGTATGTACTGTAGTACATACTTATACACATGGCATCAAATGCATTTAGCACTGTAAATTAAGAAGATTTATGGATGAATAATTTATCATAGATTAAGCATTATTTGACTGTGTCTTATGAGATTTTATAAATAATACTAAAGTTACTTACATTTACATGATTTGAATGTTCTACCATTGCTTGAATCCTTGGATTTCGAAAGTGGTAAATGTTACATCAAAATAAAAATGTAAATTAAAAATCTGTTACAAGATTGGTTAATTGAAACTTACACATTTAATTTGAGTTTAATTGTTTACACATTCCTGACAGTACCATTATTATGGTAGTATACCATATATCACATCCGTCACATCCAACCGAGTCATCACGCCCGCATATTCCACACGTCCACAATGGTTTTTTTCGTTTTCCCTGTTGCCAACAACACAACTCTTTCTCTTTTTCTTGGGATCTAAGTTTGATGGACTGGGTACATCTGAAAAGAACACAATCCGGTCCTCAACAGGCGGATCAATGGAGGGACCAGGACCATATTCGGTATCAGGAGTGTCATCAAAAACAGAGGTGCTTGAAAATCCTGGAGCATCTTCAATAACCACATTTAAGCGTTCCTGAACACTTTTTTTTGTTTTAATGCTGTGTTATATTGGATGTTGTACGCACGATACAAAATCAATAATTCCTTTTTTGAAAACTTGATTTGCAAAAATTGTTATCAGCTATTACTTCTGACTGAATTCTTTTATGTGAAGCTTCCTTGTCTTTATTTGTCTTATATAATTGCAAAAAGTGAATTTTGTTTGAGTTTTTGTTTTATTTCGCATTTTGATTTGTTTTCTTGTTGCTTCTTTTGTTGTTGTTGTTGTTGATGTTTTTCTCATTAGAGTACTCCTTGCAGAATTGAGACAGAGACATCAGTACATTATTTGATATGACCTGGTGTAGTAACATGTTTATATCTGATGTAGCAGCTTCCACCACTGACTAAAGCACTCCATTTCGTTTCTAGGGCTGAATCATTTTCCAGTGAAGATTTTAAAAAAATTCCAAAATTTATGCTGTATAATCTGAAATTTGCAGTACTTTGAAGGCTTCGAATTTTCTTGTCGAGTAATTGAAAAAAAAAAGAGAAAGTATTGTCCCCAACCACAAAGAGGCCTTTTCGTATATTCTGTTTCCTTGTTTGTTTGTTTGTTTGTTTGATTTATTAACGTCCTATTAACAGCTATGGTCATGTAAGGACGGCCTCCCATGTATGCGGTGTGTTGCGTGTATGTTGTGCGAGGTGAGTGTACTGGGAGACTGCGGTATGTTCGTGTTGTGTCTTCTTGTATAGTGGAACTGTTGCCCTTTTTATAGTGCTATATCACTGAAGCATGCCGCCGAAGACACCAAGCAACACACCCCACACCCGGTCACATTATACTGACAACGGGCAAACCAGTCGTCCCACTCCTGTATGCTGAACGCTAAGCAGGAGCAGAAACTACCACTTTTATAGACTTTGGTGTGTCTCGGCCAGGGGACAGAACCCAGAGCCTTCCTCACAGGGGCGAACGCTCAACTCAAGGCCAAAAGTGAGGCGGTGCCAAGGGAGGCATTAGGAAAGATAAAGTCAATTAGGAAGAAGAGAAAAGATAAGATCCTAAATTTAGTCGCCTTTTACGATCATGCAATAGGGGCAGCAGGTACAATTCTAACGCCCTACCTGCAGGGCCAACTGGAAATTTCCTGCATTGATTCAAGATCATCACATTCTTCATCGACACCATGAAGTTCTTCAAGAAGCCTCTTGAGGTTTATATTCCTTTCAGTTTCTTTAATCGTTTTCTTGTTGTATAAAGACATGGAAAAACTTCTTCCGTACTTCTTGATTAAAGTAGAAATACACCATCCTGCAATATATCTAATCTTTGCTCTTCCCTCTCCAGACTCTTCAAAAATTTTCCCATGTTGTTGTTCTGCTTCTTTTTTTCAAGTCTTCCAGTAGTGGTTCTGCTTTCTTTTGAATAACATGATTTCTTAGCTTGGTGGATATTTGTAAATGACATTATCATGGGCTGACGAAGGGTTTTGTCCTAGCACGCACTTAACTTTAAGCCGGTGATCATCTGTACAAACTAAAGCATTATATCCACTCTAAAATGCATATATGTCTTTATTACTAAGGGAAGGTGATTACATATGTGTATTTGATAACTGGCAAACTGCTTTCCATAGATATGTAACAAATTTTTTGGTCTGAGAAAGGTTCTTGCTCAGCAATTCCACTGCTGCATTCTCTGCTTTCTGCCGCTCAGTTTTGGGTATGGCAGTCTGTAGCTGATCAAGAATAGCCTTGACATCAATAACATCTGGTGGTTGCTCTGAATCCTTATCTGTAAACATTGAATCAATGTCATGCAAAGCATTCAGCATTTCATCATCATCATCATCATCATCATCAGAATCTTTATCAGAATCACTACCTGGACCAGGTTCAGATGTAATTGGAGAAATTATTCCTTGATTTATTGGTTGGAGTTGAATCTCGCTGTTTACACATCAGAGGAGGCCTGCTGTAGAATTCACTAATACATTGTGGTGGTTTTTGGAGGAGACTTGCACTAAAGTTTTTAACTTGAAAGTTTTTCTTATCCTTTGCTCGGCTAAAGGCTACTGTAAGCTGACCATACTGTCGCATGTTTCTGCAATCTACATATACCCTTTATAGTGTCATACCCTGTGACTTGTGGACGGTCATGGCAAAAGCAAGCTGGACTGGGATTTGGCTCCTGCTACCTATATCCTTTTTCAGTGTGGTACTGTATTTAGTAAAAAGGAACCTGGCGATAACCTGAGTCCTCTTAAGACTATGGAAATAGATATGTACACTATCTGGTTCCAGCTTGGCAACAGTCCCTGTTAAACCATTAACAAGGACATAGTCATTCAAATCCCCCGCCAATGGAGATATCAAAGCTGAAGTAAGTTTGATTGTGGAGACTTATGTGTATGGAAAAAAACACAGGAAAAAGGAAGTTAAGCTAAAAAAAGATGGAGTATAATTCAAGTAGAGCGGGGCTGCAATTGTTGAATCAGGTATACAGCCTTGACATTTATATTAGACTATATACACAAAGATGGGTGGAGTTTTGCAAAATAACATTTACCATGACATTTTCAGAAATGTTTCCATGGTAACGGAAAAAGTGCAAAAAAATGAAAACCTAAAAATAGCAAAAGGTACTACTAGACCATAAAAAGAATGTGTTTATGAAGTTTCGTGGAAATATCTATGCTGGTTTTAGAGTTTATGCTCCAGAAATGAACCTGCTACAAAAATATGATATTTTCAGCAATGTTTCTATGGTTACAGAAAAAAGCACAAAAAGTGAAAACCTAAAAATAGCAAGAGGCACTACTAGACCAAAAGAACAATGTGTGTATGAAGTTATGCTCCGGAAACCATTCGTACGGACGGACGAAAACCCATTTGTATATCCCCGCCAACTTCGTTGGGAGGGGGATTATATGACTCTTTCATATGTACATATGTAGGATAGAACTATTCCACCCGAGGGTACAGAATTTTGGGTCAGAACCGAGGCTTGCCGAGGTTTCTGACCAAAAATTCTGAACCCGAGGATGGAATAGTTCTATCCTACATAATTTACATATGAAAGAGTTATTTTCTCATTTTGCTTGTCGAGTTACTTGCACGAAAGGTGAGGCAGCCATTTTGTGACAAAATCTTAAATAATTGATCGATTTTAAAGATAAGAACGCCATTCGAAAGAGCTCATCAAAGTTTGGTTTATATTGATAAATATAAACAAGAAATCTTAGGTAAAACGGTTTGAAATGCAAATTAAACAAATGAAATGGTAAATAAATCCGGCAAATCAATCGAAATAGAAGAAAAATGACGTCAACTTTGGCTGATATGACGTCATCTGATTGTTCGGCAATTGTGACGTCACAGCTATGTAAGATACATTTATCTTGCATAGCTGACTTTCATGGGACAACTCTATCTTACATGGCTAGCTATGTGAGAAAACAAGTTTATCAGATAAGTTGACAAGCAATACCACAGGACAACCTTTCTTCAAATGAAGTTCTTTCCTTGCTTTCAGTCCAGTTGTGTCCCCTTCGTCCACACACTTGTAAACAAAGTCCTCTCCTGTAAAATACAACAGCAGTTATCAGTACCCAAAGGTGTATTCAAATCTATCTATTGCTTTTACGATACAATAACACCATGAACTTTAAACATACTGTATTACAGCTATACAATATCATGAATTTGAAACATACTGTATTACAGCTCTACAATAACACCATGACCTTGAAACATACTGTATTACAGCTCTACAATAATATCATGACCTTGAAACATACTGTATTACAGCTATACAATAATATCATGACCTTGGAACATACTGTATTACAGCTCTACAATAATATCATGACCTTGAAACATACTGTATTACAGCTCTACAATAACACAATGACCTTGAAACATACTGTATTACAGCTCTACAATAAAATCATGACCTTGAAACATACTGTATTACAGCTCTACAATAATATCATGACCTTGAAACATACTGTATTACAGCTCTACAATAACACCATGACCTTGAAACATACTGTATTACAGCTCTACAATAACACCATGACCTTGAAACATACTGTATTACAGCTCTACAATAACACCATGACCTTGAAACATACTGTATTACAGCTCTACAATAACACCATGACCTTGAAACATACTGTATTACAGCTCTACAATAACACCATGACCTTGAAACATACTGTATTACAGCTATATAATAACACCATGACCTTGAAACATACTGTATTACAGCTCTACAATTACACCATGACCTTGAAAGATACTGTGTTACAGCTCTACAATAACACAGTGACCTTGAAACATACTGTATTACAGCTCTATAATAACACCATGACCTTGAAACATACTGTATTACAGCTCTAAAATAACACAGTGACCTTGAAACATACTGTATTACAGCTCTTCAATAACACCATGACCTTGAAACATACTGTATTACAGCTCTACAATTACATCATGACCTTGAAACATACTTATTACAGCTCTACAATTACACCATGACCTTGAAACATACTGTATTACAGCTATACAATAATATCACGACCTTAAACATACTGTATTACAGCTATACAATAATATCATGACCTTGAAACATACTGTATTACAGCTCTACAATAACACAGTGACCTTGAAACATACTGTATTACAGGTCTACAATAATATTATGACCTTGAAACATACTGTATTACAGCTTTACAATAATATCATGAATTTGAAACATACTGTATTACAGATATACAAAAACACTATGACCTTGAAAGATACTGTATTACAGCTCCACAATAACTCTATGATCTTGAAACATACTGTAATCCAGCTCCACAATAACTCTATGATCTTGAAACATACTGTAATCCAGCTCTACAATAATAATAAATGGTGTATTATTTAAAGTAGCTATTTAGAGCATAATGTTTTAAGTGGCCTGGGGATTTCAAAGGTTAAAATATGAGATCAAAGGTAAGATAAAATAGGGTTAATTTAAATAGAATTATATGTTTAACTTCTTTTGTGACATTAATGTCATAATGAGGTAAAAACGGTATTTTGTTTGTTTGTTTGATTTATTAACGTCCTATTAACAGCTATGGTCACGTAAGGACGGCCTCCCATGTATGCGATGTGTTGCGTGTATGTTGTGGGAGGTGCGTGTTTTGGGAGACTGCGGTATATTCATGTTGTGTCTCCTCTTGTATAGTGGAACTATTGCCCTTTTTATAGTGCTGTATCACTGAAGCCGAAGACACCAAGCAACACACCCCACCCGGTCACATTATACTGACAACGGGCGAACCAGTCGTCCCACTCCCTGTATGCTGAGCGCTAAGCAGGAGCAGAAACAACCACTTTTATAGACTTTGGTGTGTCTCGGCCAGGGGACAGAACCCAGAGCCTTCCTCACAGAGGCGAGCGCTCAACCAAAGGCCAAAAGTGAGGTGATGTCAAGGGAGACATTAGGAAGACTTAAAGTAATTTAGGAAGAAAGAAAAGATAAGATCCTAAATTTAGTCGCCTTTTACGATCATGCAATAGGGGCAGCAGGTACAACAATCCGAAATAAAAGGCCAAAATAAATTCAAAGTAAAATCAAAATCATGTCTATGGAATATATATTCAGCCACTATAGGGCCTTCTTCAGTCCGAAATAACACTAACACAACGTGTTCGCCTGCATGTTTGTTTACATCTATAGTGCGCAGGTACAAAATGTCTCGGCCCGTTTGATGTATATGGCGGGTATTTCGACTAAACATGTGTGACGTTTCTAAATGGGTTCGTCACTTATAGTGAATGATCTTGGTTAGTGACTAGTCTACAGAAGCAAATATATACAGATATGACTACTATTTGGTAGCGTAAAACATTGCATAAATTCCGAGCGATTAACAATATCATATATAAGTATATATATACAGTGGTCTGCCTGACCATCGACACCTGGTCTTAAAGATTGGGTATACAACAAACAATCTATATTCACCGACTATATCCTATAGTCGTCAACCACCCCGTGGTCACTGACCGTGTCACTGACTACCGTGTGTAGTCGTTAACCACCCTGTGGTTACTGGCCTAGTCGCCGACTATCGCTAGCCGATGACTCTCGACAACAGTGTTGTCGCTGACTACCTTGTAGTCGCTGACTACCTATGTAGTCGCTAACCACCTTGTGGTTATATGCCTATAGTCACTGTCCTGTGACTCCCGACAACTACGTTGTCGCCGACTACCTTGTAGTCGCTAACCACCTCGTGGTTATATAGTATAGTCACTGTCCTGTGACTCCCGACAACTACGTTGTCGCCGACTACCTTGTAGTCGCTGACTACCTATGTAGTCGCTAACCACGCTGTGGTTGTTACTACCGACTATACTATGTATGCGTAGTCATTGACCTATCACAGGTCACGAGCCGCTGCCAAACACTCTATCAAGGGGAATACTGTTATAGCATATACCTGATATTCTCCGATCTTCTCAGCTTGAGTGTTGATTTCAGACTGACATTCGTCTGCGAGCGCGGGCTTTTATACCCTCGGATTTTGTCAATCCGGGTCTCGCAAACGCTTTACTCGCTAGCGTAAACTTGACTAGCCAAGCGTGTAATACACCGAGACAACAAACAGGAAACCCGGACGCACACATGTTGTAAACAAATATGCGGCGATGCCTGATCGGTATGTGTTAATTATTATTCATTACATTACCCACGCCTTCGAGGTTGAAGCTTCCACGCTTCTTAATCATCAAAACTGAATTACAAGAATCATAGAAAACACACAAGTAATGAACCATCAATAACTTTTAATATAAAGTAAAATGAATGTTTTTCTCCCCTATATGAGTCTATTCACGGCTATCACCAAATGCCTTGAAGTAGAAGAATGTCTCATCTACGGTAGTTTGCTTTACACGTTTATCAGCCTCATGATAGCGATAAGTTGTAGTGACAGTTCTCTTAGTGGTGTTTAAAGCCGTGTCCGTCTGGACACCTACACTGACAAAACGACGGGTCACTGTTTGAGTGTGTCGTTTGATAGGTTGTTCAAGAGTTACAGGTTTGGGGATAACATTGCGTAGATCTGTTGCGCGTAACTTCTTGCTCGTTGCAACGTTTTGCTCCATGGCCGCTCTTTTCTGGTTAAAAGGCAACGTAGGTTTAGTGGACTTCCGAATGACTCTTCCAAGCAACGAATCATCATTAGGTTCCTGATCATTGCATGTTCCTTCTGCCGAGGTAGATGCTCCTTCCTCAGGTTGGAACACATGATCACTAGATTCCATTTCTGATTCCTCTGACAGTAATGGCCCCGGATCCTGTGTTTGCCAGTCTTCTGGTGATGAGACATCATAATCGCTATCCGAGTCACTATTATTACTGCTGCTGATGCTTAAGGCTACGTCGCCTTTCCCGTCAGGCTGGCTGGACACTTGTCCTACTTCAGGCTGACTATTCTTGTCTTCTGATTTCTGGTGCCTTTTCTCATGGCGGGTTAGGTATATTTGCTTTGACGTTGTAAAATTGCAGTGGCTGCAGGAGAAGGGATTCTTTTCCGCATTTTTCAAACCACAAAGCACCAGGTGCTCCTTAAGCTCATCAGTTCCAGCTGTCCGGAATTTACACATTGGGCAGGCCTTCATTGGAGTTGTTTTAGTGAGTTTTCATCCTGAAAAGTACAGAACACTTTGATTAGAGGGAATATATATCAGTAATATCACATATTACTTTTGGCAATAATTTATTCATATTATTCTGGAAATTGTATAACATTTTAGAACAGAATATAATCAGAGTGTTTGGCAGGTGCTTTCCTATGCCTACGACCTTGTCGTGGTACTGTCTTTGTACCCTTCAGACATTCATCCTCACACTTCAACTCTGTCTCACATTCAGGTATAAGGGTAGAGGAACTCTCCTCAAATGAACTGTTCACATTCTCTCCAATTAGGTCTTGCTTGCTCTCGAAGCAACTCTCATTCACCTGTGTCTGCTGCTCTTTTACTTTTGCAAAATCTTCAGCCTTTTCATTTCGTAACCGCTGGGTTTTCTTTGGTTTCATGCGGTCCACATGAATGACTTGCATCTTTCCCTTGCGTCCACAACGTACGCGATAAGTCACGTCAGTGAGTTTGGCTATCACTCGGAATGGACCTTTCCAGCGGCAAGCAAGCTTCGGGCTTTGCCCTGGCTTGACATTAGGGAAAAAGACAAAGACATCATCACCAGCTTTAAACTGTTGCCATGAAAGTTTCTGGTCATGTAGCTTTTTCTGTCGCAACATCTGGCCTTTGACATTTCCTCGGACCAACTGATGTGCATCTTCCATCTTCTCCTGTAGTTCCCAGGCCCACGTGTTCTGTGGCAAGGCTTTCAAGTTCCGTGGCATGGAGTATTGTAGATCAAGTGGAGTAGATGTCTCTCTTCCAAGCATCATAAAATTTGGTGAATGGGAGGTAGTCTCATGTTCGGTTGACCGATATGCCATCATGACATAAGGTAAGTGTCTATCCCAGTCAGTGTGTCGTTCATTCACAAAGGCCCTTAACATTGTGACCAATGTCTTATTGAATCTCTCGACCATACCGTCCGACTGAGGGTGGTAGGGAGTGGTACGGGTCTTTTCAATCTGCAATATGTGACACATTTCCTGAAATAAAGCACTCTCGAACTGAGATCCCTGATCTGAATGGATTATGCTTGGGACTCCGAATCGACAAACAACTTCTTCCACTAGTATGCGTGCTACGGTCTCAGCGCTCATATCTCGCATAGGGAAACTCTCTGTCCACTTAGTGTAATAGTCTGAGATGACCAAGATGTGCCTGTTGCCATCATCAGTCTCAGGTAGCTCGCACAGAATGTCCATGGCTATACGCTCCATGGGAAAGCCAGACTCTGTCACCTGCATAGGTGCTTTCTTCGTCTGTGTCATGTTCTTGCTTTTAGCGCACAGTGTGCAACCTGTGACATATCGTTTGACATCATCTTGCATTCCAGGCCAGTAAAACTGTTGGCGGATCTTTGCAAGGGTCTTCCTTATTCCTAGATGAGCAGCTGTTCTGTTGTCATGGGCATGGTTAAGAACTGTGCGACGCTCATCTCTAGGTATGATAACTTGAACCATATTTTTCTCTGTCTTCCTTACCAACAGGTTATCTTGCATGGACAGTGTTTCGAACTGTGACCACAAAGATTTTACTGTTTTGTTTCTGCCACCTATGGACTTGTAACCAGGCTTTTCCTCCTGCCTGACCCAGCCGATAACCAACCCTAGGTCGTCATCATCCTTTTGTTTTTCGCTCAAGGTCTTCTCCTGTATCCCTTTGTTCTCCGACTTACAGGGATCTTGACTTTTTATTACGTTGGCTGCACATGACGATGTTATGTTGTCAGCCTTCTGTTCCCAGTCCGGGTCATAGTTTACACTGGCGACATGGAATCCTGCTCAAGCCATCTGCATTTTGATGTTGCTTGCCTGGTCGATGGACGATGTGCATATCATAAGAGCTTAAGACTTGCAACCATCTGGCCATTTGCCCCTCTGGGTCTTTTGAAATTCAGCAACCACCTAAGTGAACTATGGTCTGTTCTGACAGTGAATTTTCTGCCATACAGGTAATGCCTGAAGTATTTTGTGAAGTTAACAACTGCCAGTAACTCCTTGCGAGTAACACAGTACTTCCTCTCCGCCTTGGTCAATGTACGACCTGCAAATGCTATTGGCCTCTCCACACCATCTACTATCTGTGATAGTGCAGCCCCGATTGCTTCATGACTCGCATCTGTGTCGAGTATGAACTCCTTACTAAAATCGGGATGAGCTAAAGTCTTTGTGCTAGTTAGCTCTTTCTTCAGAGTGTCAAATGCTGTTTGACACTGGGGTGTCCAGTCAAATTTCCGCCCCTTCTCTGTCAGTTTGTGTAGACTTTTTGCAATTGCAGAAAAGTCCCTGACAAATTTTCTGTAGTAACTACAGAATCCTAAGAATGATCGCAACTGCTTAACGTTGACAGGCACCGGCCACTCTGCCACTTTCTTCACTTTATCAGGGTCAGTGGAGATACCTTCCTCCGAGATCTTGTGGCCTAGGAAAATTACTTCCTTAGCAAACAGACAACATTTGCGTGCTTTAAGCTTTAACCCCGCTTCTTGGAGTCGATTGAATACTTGTCTGAGATTCTCGACCATTTCTTCAAATGTCTTTCCGGTCACAATAACGTCGTCCAGGTATATCAAGCAAGTCTGCCACTGTAAACCTGCTAACACTGTCTCCATCAGTCTCTCGAATGTTGCAGGAGCTGATGCTAGACCAAATGGCATGACCGTAAATTCGTATAGCCCTGTCCTTGTTGCAAAAGCAGTTTTCTGCCGATCTTCAGGTGCCAACTCAACTTGCCAATATCCAGAGTTAAGGTCCAATGTTGAGAACCATGAGCAACCTGACATCTGATCAAGAGCCTCATCGATTCTTGGAAGTGGATACGCATCAGGGATGCTGACAGCATTCAGCTGTCTATAGTCCACACAAAATCGTAAGCTTCCGTCCTTCTTTTTCACTAGGACAATGCCAGAGCTCCAGGGACTGGATGACTTCTGAATAATTCCCCGATCAAGCATGTCTTTGACCTGCCTATCAACCTCAGGACCGAGGTTACCCGGAACTCTTCTGACTGGCTGTTTTATTGGTCTGACGCCCCCTGTATTAATCTTATGTTGGGTTACACCCGTTCTACCCAGATCGTCGTCAGTAACAGCAAAAAGTGCCTGGTTTGCAATCAGCAACTCGAATGCAGCATTGTACTGCTCTTCTGTAAGATTGGGCTTGGACTCATCCAATAATGATTGAATGTCAGCCCTCAGTCCGACTGTCTTCTTAGGCGTTGGGTTGTCGACATCTCCCATTACCTTATCGACAGTGCTGACTTGTGCAATCGTCGTCCCAGGGTAAAACTGTTGACTTTCGTTACACAGATTCATCAATCTTACAGGCACAGTGGTATCATACTGTACAAGTGCCCTGGCGACTAATGCCTTTTCCGTTTTAAGGAAAGTATCGGGCTTCTCAACTAGAAGCAGATTACTGACGGTTTCGCCCTCTGGTAGGCATACCTTTCCCTGAACCACAACCTCGGTGTTGGCGGGGAGTGTCACTTTCTCTACCAAGGAAAGTCGGTAACAACCCATACTGCCCTTATAGGTTGTCGGTATTTCAACACCGTCAAGAGTGAGAACACCTCTTGTGAAATCAAGGGAACCATTTCGGGCCTGCATAGCGTCAAGTCCTAGAATACCATCGGTATTTATCTTGGCAACAATGCCTTCAACACAAATATTCTTTGTGCTGTTAAGTTTCATAACAAAACTGCCCTTGCCTTTGACCTTTATTTTTTCACCACTGGCTGTTAATACCTCTTGGCGAACTTGACTCAGTCGGGGTTTCGCTGAATCCGGAACTTGATCAAAGACGCGCTCTGATATAATGGTGACTGTCGCCCCCGTATCAACCAAAAGATTTACTTTTGTTCCGTGCAGTTCGGCAGCTATATACATGCCTGCCTCTTGCACTGCAGTTGAGGACCCTATACCAGCTCTCGGCTTCTTCCGTCGCTGTCGACGGCGAGTGTTTACTTGCTGGGCACCAGCCTGTTTCTGATCTTTATTGACATCTTTCTTTTTGTTAGGTTTAGGACAGTTTCTCTTGAAGTGTCCCTCCTCACCACAATTAAAACAGCTTCTGTTTTTGACTGTATTGGTTTTTGTGTTTTGGCTTGCTCTTAGTTTTTATCTTTCCAACATCTTTCTCTAATGACTCTAACTTCTTCTGCATATCTTGCAACAGCTTAAGCATCTCTGACTGTTCAGATGGTTCAGCAGTAGTGTTACGGAGATATGACTGGCCTTCTGTTGACTTCTTCTCGCAGCGGTTGTAGGCTTCTAACTCTACTGACAACTGTATAGCCTCAGTCAAATTCTTAGGCCTAGCCTGCTTGATGCGTATGCGCATCTCTGAGTCTGCGAGGGCCTCTATGAACTGCTGCTTGGCCAATGTTTCCTTAACATCACTCGACACAGTACGGTATGTTAAGTTTACAAGCCGCCTGATGGCTTGCCCCAACTCTGGTAGAGTTTCGTTAGCCTTTTGGCGTCTCTCCATTAACTGGACCCTATACAACTCCGTCTGGTTAGGGGGAGCAAACCTTTCTTCTAAGGCTTTGACCAGTGCCCCATAATCCTCCTGCTCAGCAATATCGAGGTCACCTAATATGCCCTGAGCTTGGCCTCGTAGCGACACCGCTAGGTGGAGACCTTTCTCACTAGTGGACCAGCGATTTATTCTCGAGCAAGCCTCGAAATGTGACCTAAAGTCAACCCATGGAGTTGTGCCATCGTACGTTGATGCTTTCACATTAACAGTTTTCTTTCTTTGTTTCCTGGTCGTGTCGCTGACTTCGCCATGCTCATCATCTGATTCATCAACATCATGACCAGTAGTTCTGTATGATTGTTTCTTGCGTGTCGTGACATGGTCAAACTCGTGACTACCTGATATGGGCCCTTTGGTTTGTTCTGATGTCGCCGGTTTTGTTCTTGCCAACAGATTGTAACTGTCAGTTTTCATTTGCAACATCTGTTCTCTGAGATCGCTGATCTCTTTCTCAACCTTTTGGATACTTTCATTTTGTAACCCCAAACTCGTATCAAGGTTCAGTTTTCACCACTTTTGGGCGAGTATCCTTCTCCCCTAGTCCCCAACCCAGAGTCAGTAGCTGAACTTTTGCCATATGGTATATTGGGTATATAGGGTTGTGAGAATGGGGTAGAGAAATCAAAATTCCGCTGACCGGTATTGTCAAAATCAAGGCCATGGTCAGACTCATCACCCAAAAGATCACGGATATTGGCTTCCGCCATGATGATTGAGAACAACAAACAACCACACCGTTTTGTGATTTTATTACAAAAACAATTTACAGTACTGTAATATCAATAAGAATTTCAAAGTGTAGACTGATACAATTATATTACAAAAACGTTGTCAAATAACCAAGATCCACACCGCTGCCACCAAAAACTGTGACGTTTCTAAATGGGTTCGTCACTTATAGTGAATGATCTTGGTTAGTAGTGACTAGTCTACAGAAGCAAATATATACAGATATGACTACTATTTGGTAGCGTAAAACATTGCATAAATTCCGAGCGATTAACAATATCATATATAAGTATATATACAGTGGTCTGCCTGACCATCGACACCTGGTCTTAAAGATTGGGTATACAACAAACAATCTATATTCACCGACTATATCCTATAGTCGTCAACCACCCCGTGGTCACTGACCGTGTCACTGACTACCGTGTAGTCGTTAACCACCCTGTGGTTACTGGCCTAGTCGCCGACTATCGCTAGCCGATGACTCTCGACAACAGTGTTGTCGCTGACTACCTTGTAGTCGCTGACTACCTATGTAGTCGCTAACCACCTTGTGGTTATATTGCCTATAGTCACTGTCCTGTGACTCCCGACAACTACGTTGTCGCCGACTACCTTGTAGTCGCTAACCACCTCGTGGTTATATAGTATAGTCACTGTCCTGTGACTCCCGACAACTACGTTGTCGCCGACTACCTTGTAGTCGCTGACTACCTATGTAGTCGCTAACCACGCTGTGGTTGTTACTACCGACTATACTATGTATGCGTAGTCATTGACCTATCACAGGTCACGAGCCGCTGCCAAACACTCTATCAAGGGGAATACTGTTATAGCATATACCTGATATTCTCCGATCTTCTCAGCTTGAGTGTTGATTTCAGACTGACATTCGTCTGCGAGCGCGGGGCTTTTATACCCTCGGATTTTGTCAATCCGGGTCTCGCAAACGCTTTACTCGCTAGCGTAAACTTGACTAGCCAAGCGTGTAATACACCGAGACAACAAACAGGAAACCCGGACGCACACATGTTGTAAACAAATATGCGGCGATGCCTGATCGGTATGTGTTAATTATTATTCATTACACATGCATATGTGCACTAAATCAACCCCAGTGATTAAACAATGGTTATAACCACAAGATACTTTATCAGATAGACTCATGTAGCCATAAACATAACACTGACGCATCAAACGGGGATATTATATGCAATCACATGCACGGTCGAAACGTCGGATATCTCAGCTTTTCGAGATGGCAATCGAAATTGCGGTCGAAAAGTTTGACAATCGACTAAGGGTATGTTATTGTTTTGAGACAACTCGTACCTCGCACTATTCTGTAAACATAGTGCCTATCACATATAAACGTTTGATGAAAAGGATCAGAGAAAATCCCACTAGAGTCCACGTGATCCTTGATAAAGGCCAGTCAAATTGCTGCCTGCAAAATCTTGACATTGGCGAAGTCATCTCGCCCCAAGAGCACAACATAGCTTACCGTATATGTATACTGGGACGAAATGTCGTTTACACTTGATGCAGCAAGGTGCAGAACCTACACGTGGTCGTGAGTACACATAGTATAAAGGTCACCTGAACATGACATGACCCCCCCATGGGACGCTGTCAGATCCTCTAATCACCGGAGTGGCCATAAGGTTCTGTATTTTAATTAGATTACCTATCACATATTGCTGTTCACAGTCGTGGTTCCCTAGTGACCACCAATCTCTCTACGGCAGGTTGCTCCCATTCTGACTTAGAATTGAAGAGCTTGTCAGCAACTGATCCGTGTATAGCGACCGCCTCTGAAACTTTAATTAATGTCATTCACATATTTATAAATTAATCATACACCTAAAGGACATAAGGTCACCTGCGAAGGTCACCGTTGTTTGCTTCTTCAGTTGTACTACAGATATATATAAGTTTTACTCTTTGTTAAGAAAAGTTTATTTTGTAATTGCAAACTCTATAATTATTCAAATGTTGTTATTAATGTATATTTTTCTACGTATCCCACAGGCTTTGCCATAACCTGACAGAGGATGAATCTGGGCAGATTTCAGAAGACGACTTGCTGCAATCTTACCATGACTACCAGTATACGACACCTTCTATAGCACCGATATCCAGCCAACTATTTGCCCGTTACCTTTTGAAGGTTTTCCCTTATGTTACAACATCAAAGCTCAGAGAAGAAGGAGATGGAAAAAGGAGAAGAGTTTACTGTGGTATAAAGTACCGGGAAGGGACATCAACTGTGATAGATCCAAATGAGTTGAATTTTTCTGCATATAAATATTTTGGTATTGAAAAAGGACCAAATGGGGAAACTGTTTTTTTATATCAAAAGTAAAGTCACTGTCAATGGAATTTATGTTCTTAAGAGAGTAACAGTAGATTGGACCCTACATGTAAGAGATAAGCTTATAGACTTAGAAAGACTAGGTGTGTCAGACATGCTTGATATGACATCAAGGGATCTGGAAAGCAATTTGTTTACTGTGAATCTGTTTGAAGTGTGCACCGGATTTGAAGCTGATGGTAACATCAAAGTTCCAGCAAATGTTAATGCAGAAAATATTGGATCTGGCTTGAGTGAAATAACGAGCAGAAATCTGAGATGCTCAACCTGCCTTGGTGTGATAACATTACTTTCTAAAGTAAGATCTTGCCATAACTGTTCAGAGAATATACGTACTTTCAAAAGACGCCTTCCTTCTGATGTCACCGATCAGAATGACATGTCAAAGATATTGACTGAAGTATTCCCTGGAGCATCTACAGAAATGCAGAGCTTTTTACGAAATCAGCATGACATACTTACCTCTAAGAAAGGCGCCATAAGATGGGACCAGGACACGATTCGGACATGCCTTGAGCTATGATGCCGGAGTCCAAGGGCATATGAAAACTTGAAAGGCAGTAACCTGTTTAATTTGCCATGTGGACGTACCTTACAGAAATACAAGAACATCGCTCCTCAAAATGCTGGAATAAACCGTGAGGTGTTTGAGTGGATGTTCAACACAGCCAAGAAGGTCAGTCTCCCAGATACAGGCTATCATGGTGGGATCATTCATGATGAGACCAAAATTCAGGAATCTTTGGTACTCAATGTAAAGGGACGAGAAAATAAATTGATGTGATTTGTGGAAACTGGAGTGGAAGGTGAATCTCTGAGAACAATGAAAAGTAACAAAGTTGAACCTGTATTAGCATCTGAGGTACTGCAGGTAACTCTTCTTGGATACACTAGATTCCGCTTTTTAATAGCCCATTATCCCACCAACACAGTATCTACTGCGGAACTTTATGGAATTATTTGGGACATAATTGGTGAACTCCAGTCATAGGGATTTACAGCAGATTTTATTCTCCAGGACGGTGGTGACCAAAATAGGCCATTCATGAAAATGCGCTTTTTTTTTTTTTCAAAAACCTTTTTTTTATTCAATAGTACATGTTGAATATAATACAATGTCCCTTCCACCGAAGGCCTCTCTTACAAATTTCCATATTTCTACATATTTTACTCTCTCTCTCACCCATCCAATATAGTACTTTATACTTATTTATATACATGTATAAATATAATTCTTGAAAAGACTTTTCTTATTTTAAGTTTTAAATTTTGTGTTTAATTGACCACTTAAGCATTATTTTACAGTGCGGTCTACAATATCTGCATATATATTGAATTATCAAAAAAGGAAATGTTAATATATAAAGTTAGAGTTTTGATATTACAGTAGATAAGATATTTGCTGGTAATAAATAAGGGGAGGTAACTCCTTCTACAAAGGGAATTGTATAAGGGAGACAACTCCTATATACAAACCGTATTATTCCTTCCTCTCATTTCTCATTCACTCTCTATTCATACCGCAACTGAAGTTCTGTACATAGTAGTTCAAATTCTATATATAGTAGAAATAATTCAGAAAGATTATGATATTTTGACTATGCTATGGCATTTGATAACATTTTGTACAGTTCCTTTTTTCTTGAATTTTGACATTTCAAATAATTCCCAATATTTTCTATAATAATGCTTTTAAAGATAATAAGTGCAGATTGGACACTTATTTCTTGTTTTGGTACTTCACAATATTTCTAACTTTCCATACTGTAAATTTAGTGCTGATAACAATTGTTTCCAATAAATCTTTCTCTTCATCTTCATAATTACCTAGCAGAAATTTTGCTTCATTACTAAATATATCAATAATTTTCTGTTTCCAAGTGATTTGATTAGAAATATTGTGTTTTATACAAGACAAGAGATTTTGGACATAATTACATGTATAAAATAAATGACACAGTGTTTCAGCATTTTCACAAAAATGACATTTTCCATCCGATCTATTCATTAACTGCAATTTTGTTTCAGTAAAAATGATTCTATGTAATAAATTCCACTCAAATTGTTTAATTTTTTGTGAAATAGCAATATACTGAAATTTTGTCCATATTATTTGCCAATTCTTTTTATCTAAATTACTGTTTTGGAAATATTCTTTCCATTTTACTTCTGCAATGGGTTCACAATCTGGCATCAGAATTTTTTGTATATATTTCTCTTTTAGCTTTTCAGAAGAAATTAGTGTTTCTTTATTCAATTTGTTGTTTTTAATAATTATTTTTAAATCAGAATTAATATACTGTTCAGTATCTTGAACATAGTTATCTCTGAGTATTTGTAAAAAAAAATTGTGGAATTGAATTTTTAATAATAGTAAATTCTGCTATCCAGTTATTTTTTTTGTGTAGCTTTCTTAGAAGTAGCTCACTATCAATGAACTTTTTTTCATCTTCATTCCAAATATCTTTAATTTTTGTCAGCTGTGACCGTAAAAAGGATTTAAAACATTGTGATTTACCATTTACCATTAAATTGGTATTTCTAAAAAGGTTTTGGTTCATAATTTCATTTTTACTAGTGGCAGGGATTTTGGTTCTGAAAGTTGACCATGCTTTGATACATTTTTGATAAAAGACAGGTATTCCACTTAAATCTAGTCCTTGTAGATTGGAGCAATTACATATAAAATATTTTGTGTTATGTATTTCATCAAACTTTTGTAGGAAGTGTTTCCCAAATGCATTCCAATTATCCAATTTTGACTGCAGTATCCTGTATGTAGTCTTCACATATTTACTTAATATAAAAACATCAATATCTACCATATTAATTCCTCCTTTATTTTTATTGTTACAGCACGTTTTTCTATTAACAAGATTAATTTTGCTATCCCATATGAAATTCCATACAATCAAGTTAATTTCATTTTTGTACTTTTCTGGGATACCTCTAGCTTCAATTTCGAAGCTTATTGTAGATAATATTAGAGACCTGATAATCAACACTTTACCTCCAATACTAAGGTTTCTAGTTTTCCATATTTGCACACAGTTTTTTTATTTTTTGAACTTTATCCTTCCATAGATTGTCTATATCAATATTATGTTGTTGTTTTTTTTTTTTATATTTATTTTATTTTCGAAGATTTTACATATACAGATACATGGTTATCTCACTCACACCATACACACCTCCTCACATCATATTCAGCATAATTGCCATCTTTATGTATTATAAACATCCTCAAAAATTGACCATCACATTCACATCCCACAGGCTCATCAATGATCATCAATCATACTCACATCGTCATTAATTAAGCATACATGTACCAATATATTATTAACTCGTCCAAGATAATCATACACAATCAACCCACTCACCTCCTTATTCAACATGACATGAATATAATATTATCATCACGAGTCATCAACCTTATAATATTTATAATCATCATATACACTTACATCATCATTCAATATGATGTCAATAGGATTATCATCCTGGTCAACAAACACATCATCATCCTTCATCATAAAATCACTGTATCATTTCTGTACTTATCATCAACACAATTACATTATTCATCCTTATCATCTATCACCCTACAAGCATACTACCATAACATTACATTTCAACATGACTTCAATATATATTTTCATTATTAGCATGCCCTAATCATTACACTTTTTAAATGTGATAAAAAAAAAACCAAACTAAGTCTCTGACACATCGAGATTTACTTACAAAACACTGGCAAGTGGACATACTTGACACACACACACACACACACACATGTACAAAACACACACATATAAAAGACACACACAATGAGAGAGAGACAGGGGGGAGAGAGAGAGAGGGAGAGAGAGAGAGAGAAAGAAGGAAGAGGGGAGAGAGGTCAGACTTTCAGATATTATGGCTCATTACTTATATAATTATGCAAGTAGAAAAGCTTAACTGATATTAATGATGTATGTACATGTAATTTTAAATATGTGT
The DNA here is from genome assembly GCF_041381155.1 of Argopecten irradians. Classification (NCBI taxonomy): domain Eukaryota; kingdom Metazoa; phylum Mollusca; class Bivalvia; order Pectinida; family Pectinidae; genus Argopecten; species Argopecten irradians. Next base: position 26,172 of record NW_027187961.1, on the reverse strand, counting down.
ATAGCATGACCGAGTTAATTTAGTCAAGTTCAACAAGTTTTATCCACTTTTTCCATTCGTTAACAAATTTTGCGTGAAAATACTCCCCTTTACTGTAAGCAATGTGTCTCTGTACTTTATAGTAATCTTGAATCAAATTAACCAAAACCATAACATTTAATGAACAATGTAAGCATCTGGTTCTATATATGTAGTGTTTAATAAGAAGAAGAATTTCATTGTCAATTCTGTTATACAGCCCTGTAGGTTCAAATAGCCCAAATATCATTGCTTGTTTATTTACGGCAAAGGGAATAAAAAGAACTTCTAGTAAATCTTCAAAAGCTTGTCAGAAAATTTTGAACCTCATTACATTCCCATAAAATATGGATAATTGTCTCCCTTTCTATAATGCAAAAAGTACAATGTGGGTTATTTGTGAGACCAATCTTGTAAATAAAAGAGTTAGTTGATAAAATATGATGGTTTATTCGAAATTGAAACCATTGGAATTTAGTATTGAGAGTTACCTTGAATGGAAGAGAATATATCTTTTTCCATGTATCATTATTGAAGTCAAAAATAGTTCCCCACTTACTCTGAGCAGATATACTGGTGTTTTTCTGTATAGATGTAATAAGCACTTTATAAAAGTCTTGAGAACCTTTCTTCCTTTTCAAAATAATTTCAAGATCTGTAGGTATAATTGGGTATGGTAAAAACACTGTTTGGAATATGATGATTTTTAAGGTAATTTTTAATACTTCGTAATATTCCATGAAACTGAAGATAGTTTGTAACATTACCATGTAACTCACAAAATTCTCCGAAAGAGTAAAAGGAGCAAGTTTTTTTATCCTTAATTAAATCATTTATTATCGTAATACCATTATTAAACCAGTTTCGAAAAAACACAGTTTTTTTACCAACAACTATATTCTTATTATACCACAAAGGTGCTTTCAGCAAAGAACAATTGTTATTCTTGTACGGTTCTTCCTTTAACCTGAGTTTGTACCATGCATTAAAAACGTCATTCCAAAAAACATTACTATTGTGAGTTTGAATTTGCTTTATGTATTCAGAACCACAGTTTGCCAAAATATGAGGATTTAACCAAGTTTTTAAAATGCATAGCCATTTCCCTTCTGAACTGAAAATCCTTCTTACCCATCCAATTTTTAAAGATTCAATAAATGATATCAAATGGAACATTTTAAGGCCACCATCTATATAGTTCTGAATAATTATATTTCTCTTCACTTTGTCAGTTTTGCCATTCCATAAAAAAGAAAAAAGAATGGAGTTTAGCTCTTTAATAAATTTATCCTCAGGATTTGGTAAAGAAATAAATAGATGATTCAACTGTGATATCAATAATGATTTGATTATACTGACTTTCCCTATTGGAGTAAGCTTTCTTTTACTCCAACTGTTAATTATAGCTTTAAGTTTAATTAACTTTTTATCGAAATTCATTTTAGGAATTTTATGCAAATCTACATGAAAATCAATTCCGAGTAGTGTAAACTTATCCACTCCCCACTTAAAATTCAGATCTGGTAGAAAGACATCACTACTATATTTCTTGCTACCTATCCAAACTACTTGAGTTTTACCCTTATTAACTTTTAAACCAGAAACCTTTGCAAAAATATTCAGTTCATCAACCGCACCCTTCAGTGATTTCTCTGTTCCATCTAATATTAATGACGTGTCATCAGCATATTGTGAATTCAGAAGGGGGTAGTTATTAACATTTATACCATTTATATTACTATTATTTCTAAGACGTATAGCCAATATCTCTACACAAAGAATAAATATATATGGGGCAATTGGGTCACCTTGACGACAACCACGTCTTATATCAAAAAAAGGTGACAAATTTCCCCCCTGATTTATAGCAGAATTGGTGTTAGCATGCAATATCTTGACCCATTTCCTAAAATCATTACCAAAGTTAAAATAGTTAAACACTTCATCAATAAACTTCCAAGAGACCGAGTCAAACGCTTTTTCAAAATCAATTAGTAACAACATTCCTGGTATATTTATTTTCCTCAGTATAATGCATAATATCGTATACAAGGCGAGTATTTTCCCCTAAGTAGCGTCCTGATTGAAAACCTGTCTGATCCGAGTTTATTAATTTATCTAAAATTGATTTAAGTCTACAAGCTATTGAACCAGAGGCAATTTTATAAAACAATATTCAAAAGAGAGATTGGTCTCCAATTTTTTATGAAATATTTTGATTTATTTGCCTTAGGTATGCAAGTAATTATGCCCTGACGTTGGGTAACTGATAATTGACCATTTAAAAAACCAAAATTAATAGACCGTACAATAAAATTTCCTAGTTGCTTCCAAAAACATTTAAAAAATTCTGAAGTAAATCCATCTGACCCAGGGCTCTTATTATTTTTCATGTTTTTAAGTGTTTTTAGCAGCTTCTTTTAAAGTTAACAAACCTTCTAAACTATTTGCCTCTTGTCGGTTTAATTTAGGGACTTCATAGTTTTCTAGAAACTCATTTAAGTTAATGTCCCTGATATCACTTTCTATCCCATATAGCTGTTCATAAAAAGATTTGACCTCATTTAAAATATATCCCCTTGTTTTGTGATTATTTCTCCATTATCCCGTTGTAATTTTGGAATTGTTTTTGACGTGAAGTTCCTATTTTCTAAATTGCAAAAATAATGTGTCGGCTTTTCACCTTCATCAATCCATAAAGCCTTTGCCCTTATTATACTCCCTTTAATCTTATGTATTCGAATGTCCTCTAAATCTTTTTTTTTCTGACTCAACTTTTCTACATCTATATCAGTCTGATTTTCTAAATGCTGAATTTCGTTCATGAGATCTTTTTCCCTTAACCTACTTTGCTTTTTAATAAATGACGAGTAAGAGATTGTTTTTCCTCTGATTTCCAATAATAGGGTTTCCAAAAATAATTGATCATCTATTACTAATTGTAACTCTGAATCCGGAATAGTATCGGTCATATCTAGATTGTATACAGGAAGACAGTATTGAGTTTTTATTTCTTTAATAGTTTCATTTATGGTATCAAGAAAATTTTGGTCGTGTAACAAAGAGTTATTAAATTTCCACAGACCTCTACCTTTTTTAAATTCATTAAATTTCAATGTAATAGTTGGGAAGGAATGATCAGATCTATAACCCGACTCTATGCCTGAATTACAAACACTTGGAAGTAAATTTGTTGAAACTAAAAAGAAATCTAATCTGGCTTGTTTTATGGGTCTACATTTCCGCCATGTATATCTTACAGTATCTGGATGTTGATCTCTAAAGACATCAACTAAATCAAAATTATCTATAATTTCTATGATCTTGTCACGAGCCTTTGGGTTATTCACATGTTTATAGTTTTTGTCATAATCTATGCCAGGGTCGAGCACCAGGTTAAAATCACCACAAATCAGACAATACTCATTATTAAATTCAGAAACAGTTTCTTCTATTTTATCATAAAATGAAGGTGTGTCTGAATTTGGACCATACAAAGTAATTAAAGTGGTTTTTTTCCCTTCAATTTCTAAATCTAAAGCTAAAAAATTACCTGTTAAATCCTTTTTCTCCTTAATTACCTTTACATCAAAATTATTATTTATCAATATAGCTGTACCCCTAGCATTTGATTTAAAGGAATTGAAATAGCAGTTATAGCCCCATTCTGTTTGTATTAAATTTTCCATTTCTTCTGTGAAGTGTGTGTCTTGCAAACAGTAAATATTGTAATTTTTTCCCCTTAAATAAGAGAAAACATCCTTCCTTTTTAGTTTATCACCCAACCCCTGACAATTTGCTGTTAAGATTCTAATTCCCTCCATAATAATTTCGAAAAAAAAACCTATTAGACATAGGCAACCAACTTTACTCAATTCATTATTCTTGGAATTCTTATTTCCAAACATAAATAGGTAAATAAAACATTTGGTTTCAACGCTATAATATTCAGTATAGAGAGTGTAAGCTGAAAAAAAACTATAAGCGTGAATTGAAAACAGTTCGGGGAAATAGTAGGGGACAAACAAGAAAATATACGGTTTTTTAAAAAGTAATATTCATTAACAGAAGATATATCTTACCATTACCTAACAAAGGTGGGGTAAGGTAAAAAATATAACCTAGACCTGGAATGAAGCACCATCCACGAATCATATTAATGATCATTACTCTGAAAAGTCTGGCTGGGAGGAAAGAAAAGACCGAGATCAGACTCGGAGAAAGAATAAAGACACATAGAAAGAGAAACAGGGTATGAACATAAGAAGACATTAAAAATTATGCCCAAAGGCAGGCGAAGACACCGACTCACCATCAGCCATACGCGCACATCTTTCATGTCACCTCCGTACACAAGTGTAACGTCCACCACTACTCATTAAGTCTCGTTCAAACAGTACAGATACAGGTGCTGTTTACGCGCAGCAGATTATACCAAAACAAACGTCTGGTTGAACGAAAACTAGCTCACCGGAAGTTAACATATCATAACCGGAAATAAATTTAGGCGAATAATAGAGGTGAAAAAAAACCAACTACGGAAATGTATCCGACTATCTTGATTCAAAATACAGAGACATACATGTACATTATTGTCAAGAACGACTTCATATATGGTGTCATTTATCATCAACTTTACTTACAACCACACCTATAACTACACTTAGAATATCGTTGCATAGGTATTTCATAATGATAAAGCATGGTCGACTATCATATATATATATATATATATCAGGTATATCAGTCAGTCGTGGTACCAGAGTATTCCAAGAAATGAATACCCAAACACACCTAATTATTCAAGCTTGTAACAATGTATGTCTCTGTACTAGTCTGTATTAGGCATTTAATTATAGTAAACGTTAACTACATGTAGATATATGAAAGAAAATTAAATAATAATAATAATACAATCTATAAGTACTGTAACTATTTACGCACGAGAGTATAGCATCACTTCCAAATGCCTTCAAAGGAGTACAGTGCACTCTAATAATGTTTATTTTTTATAAAGCACAGAAAAAACCCCAAATACAACAAAGAGAAAAAACGAAAACCAAAATTGTTCTTACTGTAGAAAAATAGGTTTTATAGAGATCTTTATCTGATCAATCCAATGTGCACACAGCCTTATCCTGACAATTAAAAATAATAATTATATTACATATGCACATATAAAGTCACTGATCTCTCAGATATGATCATCACTTACGTGGAAAGTTGCGGTCATCTTTCAGGAAAGCTTCCGACAGAATGGCACTAGGGAATAATCTCCGTTTTTTACCATTTTTAAGTAATAAAAAAAGTTTTCCATCAATGCTCCAGGTACGTTCTACACAATCAAGTTCGAAAGCTTCTTTTAGTCTTTGCTGATTTTTCCTGGTCAAGTCCTCCATAATGTAACAACCTGATCCTTTCAGTACTTTTCTCTGTTTCACGATGTCTATTTTGCTCGTACGGTGTGTGAATTTGCAAATCACGTTACGCGGTTTTCCCTGTTGGTACGGCCCGAGTCTGTGCGCGATATCTATATCGTGCTTGTTTATCCCTATTTTCAGTTTGTCTTTCACTAGTTTCACGATCTTCCCGATACACTCATCCACCGATTCATTTCTGTTTGAGTCCTCTAACCCCACAATACGAATAGAGTTTTTTCTCCCGTGTTGCTCAAGGTCATTTTGTTTGTTTTCCAGCTCATATATTCTATCATCCGCATCTGCCAGATTTTTCTCTAATCTGGTCACTGTCTGTTTCAAATCATCGTTCTGCTCCTCAAGGTCAAAAACACGACCCTCCAGTCTTTCTACAAGTTCTCTGTTTTCCTTCTTAATATCTTCTTTCAGACTTATCATTTGATCTCTCATATCTTCCTTGAGTGCCGTAACCATGTCAAAAATACTGTCAAGTTTTTCATCCGAAGACAAGTGTGATTTCTCTTTTGTGACGTCACTAGATCGTCCGGTAGATGCCACTTTATTACCTCTGCTGCCACCGAAACTCGATGAACTTCTGGTAGTATGAGACATGATTATGATATCCACAAAGTTAATGTGCACAATTAAACAATACACTTGTCACAGTATATGCGAGAGTTCATACAATGGTATATACGGTACACAGGTGCACAGGTGAGACTACCTGTTCCTATGTGTGTGGCATATGGCTGATAGTGGACAGTGTCGTGCTCACTGAACCATGGTGAGATCTGGTCTTCTCCAAATGTCTTTTTCCTTTAATGTGTGCAAATACATCAAACTCAACACTGCATATAAGCACTTTAGCACACTATAAGACTTCAAGAATACACAGTACAAAAATCATACCGAAAAGATCGATATATCGGCAATAGGAGGCGATTTTTGACGGAGACCAAACATACCACATCAGCTCAGGTCAGCTAACCTTGACCTTCTCCAGATAGTACGATGGTCTTCCAAGAACCAACATAACGAAAAGAAAATGTTTTAATGTATTTCATAGTTCAATACACGTAGATATCATAGACATAAAATTTAATTAGGAGGGGAGTAAAAAAATGGATATCCGAAATCTAGCAACTATCAGAAATATCAAAATTCTGACATTGAGCATTATATTTGCATTGTTCTTTCTCGACATGCCATTTGTAAATAATTTTGTAGTTTCTGTTATAAAATTACATTTACGTGTAACCAGAATCTATAAACAAGAAAATGTATAATGAGTCTTTCTGAAAGATATACTGTACATCTATTAATTGATACACTTGTTATATGTTATGTTGGAATGGTATATTTTACTGTAAACCAGGAATTTTTAAGTGTAAACAAATATTACATTATACAACAATTACATGATGGTCCATCGCTAACTTACCTGTGATCTTACTTTTGACACCTGACGCGAGCTAATCAACGAAGCGTGACAGTTCACTAAACACCTTTCTTACGTAATCTGGTTAGCCCCCTCATTAGTCTCGGTTGACCATGCGGTTTAGTTACTGCAGTATACAGGTATAGAGATTAACGCAGCACGACATTGGCTATTCGGAATGACAGTTCTGTTTTTGTTCTGTACTTGATATCTGCTACATGGATTAGACTTGTCACATAAACATCTTCAGTCTCATTGTTTTTGTCTGACCCGTGCATGATTTATTTTTGCTGAATGTATTTCGTCAAAAAACAAATAGATCGATTTCAGATATAACGCAATTAGTAGATGCATTTACATATATGCAAAAAAATATCTTTGGAATCATAACTTAATCGTATGGGCAGGTTTTATAAAAAAAAAAGTCAGAAATTTGTTAAGCGGGTTTGACCAGTAGACATTCAAAGACCCGAGTCGGGCTTTGGATAACATAATCAAGAATCCTTGATATAATCTTCACTTATATTTGGTTCTAACCACCGCAGATATACAACGTACGTGGATTATTATGAACATTTTTTGTGTATAATTATGCAGTAATTGCGTAGAGATGTTCATTTATCTAAGATAGGTACATCAATATACATGTATGCATGGTATAAATCCCTGTTTTCAAGCGTTTTTCAAACTCATATCTGTGATTAAGGATAATATCAAATAGGTATCGGACATGTACACAGGTACTTGTGTCTTCAAAATCGATATTTACAAACAGATAGTTTATATTAGATGGCAGACACCAAAAATCGCCTCTCTATCTTATGCGAGTAGAATAGGTCCCGTTGTCCTCGTGAAGTCACAGGTCAGGGGTCCCAAATCGGGGTCAATGGCTTGGGGCTTCAGGTGTGTTCTAGAGAAAAGTCGCATTATCCCTAATACCGTAATCGCTATGAAACTCGTACTTTCTCCATTCTAAATTTTATCCAAAGACGCATTTATCAAGCCTTATATACCAAACCATTCCGTGTACACTTTAATAAGCTCACGTCTTCGTTGACGCATGTAACAAATATGAGATTTTATTATTTTTCTTGATTTTTTGTCACTTCTCATTGGTCTTAAACACGCCACGTGATCACCGATGAAAACTATATTGAACGATTTTTTTAGGAAGTAGTTTATAGAAAAAGTATATTGCACAGTTATCTTAAGATAATGTTATCGTCTACGTTACGAAAACGCTTCGTGTTCCTGGCGCTTTGAAACAAACGCTTTGATGACATGAGTTTGAAGCATAACCGCAAAATGTGACAGAAGACGTTGATTGTTTCGGTTTCTATCAAAGATGATGATGACTTCCAGCTGATGACTACAGTTTAAGCTTTTAAATTTTCAATATAAACACGGTAGGAGAGTAAGAGATAATCGAATAACATTCATTAAGCGTCTGGAGCCATTGAATAGTGAATACGTTTGATATTTATTTTTTAAAATTCCACCTAGGCTACTTACAACATTAGGCCTAGGTTAATCCTACTGTATGTATACGATTTACAAAGCATAAGATAATGTATCTAAATGTCAATCTGAATCTGTTAATATATGTTTGACGTCGAAGTGTATTATTTCAACGGAGAACAAACAATACATTCAATTGTATGTATCCTTTGTTTTTCTTTATTCTGGTTTAAAAAACCCTACAACAACAAACAATCATCTATCATACATACATACATATAGAACAGACTGATTAACAACGGACATAACTCGTGCATGCATATTATTAATAAAAGAGCTAATAAAATATACAATATATACTACGAATCTCTTACTACCGATAAATATAAGTATTTTAGCATTTCAGAATGTTTATACAAATATATTTATTACATTTAGATAACTGGATATCAACAGATATCAAAAGATAGACAATCACTTATCCTACCGTTCATCGTTAGCTTTACAGCGAAATACGAAAATAATATATATACTGAATGGATAATTAACATTTAATTATAACTTATTCCATAATATTCATTTAAAAAATAATAACAAATACTAAATAATTACTCACCCCACACATCGTGCAGAGGTTTCCAGAATAAGATATTATGTGAATACCTGGCACAATTAATGTAACAAATACAGACAGTATTGTACACAATTGGATTTAGCAGATAAATGTATATATTATTCAATCTGTATAACTTATATAAATAATTAATAATCAATTCTCTGGATGAAGATATATCTATGATCCGACCATTTAATACACTCTAAAAATATATTCTTTTGTTGTATTACAGTACAACATTAATATTCAATTTTATACAGAATCATGGCTTAAAACCTATTGTAAAAACACCAGATCTTCTAATTTTCCCTGAATATACTCTGCATGAATAAGTGTGGTGCATATAGCTCAGGTGCCAGAATAGAAGTGGTAGAAATTTAGAAGAAGATTAAAAGCATGATATATAATTTCAACTGTCCAATGGTCATGTCCGTCTCAAGTCACCTGACATACCTACTCACATTCCTCTCATACCTATAATTCAAGACCATTAAAGGCGCATATAAATCTCAATACTACTTTAAAGATACACACACCTTAAAATATAACATAACAATTTATGACTTATTTACTTAATTACAAAATATAAACCTGTTACACAAACACGCATGCACCGGGTTCATGTAATAAAAGTTTACAGAGCATCAATTGATACTGTTTTCATATGTTGTTTTTTTTTTAATTTTATATTGTTACAGAATCATGGATTGTAACTGTCATCTACGAAGCAGCATTTACAATTGCCATGCTCATTCAGTTTCACACTACATTTCAATATGTAAAAAATCCAGAAAAATAATATTGAAACAATTATAGCATTTTTGATTTTGGTCAATACATGGTTATATCGACCATAGAAAAAATATATCTGACCTCAGACTACGTCCTCGGTCATTTTTTGTCTATGATTAATATAACCATGTATCGACCATCATCAAAATGCTCTATTTTGTATAGTGAACTTAAAGTCTTATGGATGAAATCAATGTTACCAGAATACGGATCAATGTAGAATAGAGATATTTTGCTTTATTCATCATTACAATACAGTGAAATAGTCTTGTTCCGATTTTGTATTCAAATTAATTGTAAGACCGTCATTATATACAGTGCCCCATTATTAATAAATTAATTCCTAAAGAAATAAAAACACTTATGCTAATAAATTAACTAATTATCTTTATTATTATAATTGTGTACCTTTTTTTGTAGAATTAAATAATTTTATATACACAGATTTTAACTAATCTAAATTAAGTTAGAATAGTAGAAACGTTTTTATACTCGTAAAACAGTTCAATGACAAAACATTGCAACTAAATATTTGCTTGTGTTTGTTCATTTATAAGAAGCATAGCCAATAAGGATAACACATTTTTTCCTCGTTACAAAGATGACTCTGTTGCATGTTTAGACTTAAAGTTACCATTTCGTCTTAAAATTTGACTTGACAATCTCTCCCAAAACTTGTTTTTGGCTCCAGTCAGTTTGTCTGAAGATGTGTTACTTTTATTTGGCCATTGTAAAGGACGGATTGTTTTCCAGTTGTTCCGGATAAGTTTAGGAAATTCGCTCTTTTTAATATCGTTTAACAAAATAAAAATATTCATATTTTCTCGTCCAACACGAAACGAATATTCATAAGTTAACCTCATGGTGAATAGTAGCCACTCTCGTTCTAAAGAAGCATAACTAATAACAAATACAGTTTGACGTGATGAGTCTATTAGCGTCCATGATGTTTATCAGCTATGTCTTGGCCTGGTATGAAATCTTTATCATCACAGCAAAAATTCATTTTGTTTCTCATCCAACCAGGGCGCTAATGTATCTTTCACCCAACTCCGATCTTCGTCGCAATAGGAGATATATAAATCGTTTGTATATTGTGTAGCTTCCGCGGATGACGGCACAACACTCGTATAATCACACACTTCGTCGCCATACCTCTCTTGTTAGAATGCCAAGCATTGAAGAATATAAATGTTAGAGTAAAAGAAACGATAAGCCACGTTTGAGAAACACAATGATCTTTGAATTGCTCGAAAGTTTCGAGTAATTCTGCTATCGGTACCTCAATTCCTTCTGACGTCACACATAAAAGTTCTCGCTTTTCTGTATATCACATTAGTGGCTTCTACCCACGATAGGAACTCTAAAATTTTCACAGATACATACTAACGGATTACCATGTAGAACAATTTGAAAACTTTTTCGATTTGTTTTTCATTTCCTCAAGAAATGAGTATTGGGAATAATTCAATGTAGTAATAAAATTATTGCTAACGTCAAGATTCTCTCCAGCACACTTAAATTGTATAATACCTGTAGAGGAATTTGATCCATATAATTTTCAGAAAGGTTCAAATATTTGAGAGAATTTGTTTGATATGCGAACAGTTGACTGTTTAATATATAAAGCTTATTTAAAGAAACATCGACGGAAGACAGATTATAAAGTTCCTTGAATATTGCGGGTGTGTTCTGACGAAGGACGTGTTCGATATTGCATTTCCTTGCAGTAAGTCGAGACAGATTAGGCCATTTCCAAAAACATATTCGGATGAACTTGTGAACAGTCGACTCCGGATATGTCTAATTCTTTTAAATGGACCAGTCCTTTGATAACAGCATATGAACATTTCGGATTCTTGCTGGAATATCCTATATTCAAAACATTCAGATTATTATTTGCTATTGAGTGACATTAAATAATGGTCCAGATACAGAGTTGTAACTTATTATCAATCAATGTCAAATTTTGGGAAGGAAAAATATTTGTTCATTATTAAAAGACCTTCGCTTTCTGTCTATTCTTATATGCGTATGTTTGTCGCTCGAAATTAGGTTAATGAACGGAAAGAGCACAAGCAGAGGAAACGATTGAGGTAAGTAGAACATGTTTTTCTGACAAATCTAACATCCTCGATGCATGTCTTAGTTGTCAATGCGTGTCACAGCATCTGTACCCATGATAGAAATACCATTTAGGTCAAGTGAAGTGTCCTAACACAAATGAGTCCCAAGGTTAATACATATCTGATTTCCCGAGTTCCTCACATCATTGGTGAATTGATATCGGAATCCTTCATAGTCAGTAAATCCATTGTTCTTTCTTCGTATTCCGTAAAGTACCTGAAGGGCATCATCATGGATATGGATTTGTAACTTGTATTTATCATTTATCAATGTGGTAAGATGGTATGATGCAAAACGGAGAGAGAAAGTTATTTTCTATTTTCCAAAATGGGGCTCTGATATACAGTTCTTTTATATTTGAATCTTTGGTCACCGTCAAGATTGATGTGTATTTAACAACGCGATGCAAACCTTACCTTCAAATGAGAGATATAACTTTTGCCTTATACGTTTGATTCCTAAACCTTTTTCCAAACAAAAAATCTTCAAAATATCTAATAGCAAGAAATTCAAGATTTTGAAATGGTTGGACAAGGACTGGTCTTGGATATATCTCTTTACTGATTTGGACCGTTAATTTCTTTGAATGTTTAATGACTTTAGCTTTTTCAGAGTTTCGAAGAATTCGTATCTATCGAAACCTCTTTCTAATGTGCTGTCGGCGAGATCAAGTTCCCTCAATATTAGGGACGTTTATCGGAAGTGCTACGGACTTGATTCTCTACAGATATGTTTCTTTGAAGATACAATTTCTTTAACAGTGGAAGATTGGAAATGATATCCCGATCTAGAGAAATAATATTGTTGTTAATTAGATCAAAAACTGTCGTATTTGACGGCAAATCCTTAGGGTACCAGGTGCAGATACGACATCTCAGAACATATCAGCGGGTCTCATCGAGGCCATTCCTTCGATCCTCAAAGCAAACCGGATCCTTGCAAGGCGCGAAGGTGCATACTGAATGGTTACAAAATCTAATATTTAGTGCGATCATAACTTACCGGACATAAAGTCAAGATGTCTGAAAAATGTACTTAAAACATATATAAACATAACTTACACAATATCAATGCGTATCGAACTTGTTTCCAAAATCATAACATTCGTTAACATTTCTTTTTTTTTATTTTGACGTGGTTTTGTTCATCATTTATTGTTATCATTGATTCTTTTCAAACAAAATTCGCAAGAAAATTAGATAAAAGACACCAAATGTTCCATTCCTAATGTAATTATTTATTTCTCAAACAATAGACTGTTTATATATCATGGAATATTTCTGATTGTTTAATACTTGTTTAAAGAAAATGATAATTGAAACTATCAACACTACAATACCATTATGTCCATTATATTCTACGATTCCGGACTCATTACAAAATTTTGATATCATATTCAAGCCTTTTCACTCGCATGGGACAAACGTAAAACTATATCGACATAGTTAAGGCTAAATATTTCCCGAGTCGTCAATTATTATGGCAGAGCAACCAAACAAAGCATAACAGCGAGGCCAATGTTACACCAATGAGTTACAGGGCCTCCTAAAAACCAATGCTAGATATACCCTGTGTCGATCCTATATACAAATAGCTATATTAAATCTAAGTTCATCCTAAAAAATGTTTCATGCGGAGACAATCCATTATTATAGAGATTTGTATTACCAGCAAAGTACGGGATAGGAAACAAAATGGACAGATGGTAATTTTGTTTGTATTCGTTATGAATATTATTTATCATTTTTACTTTTGCATGCAAAATATGATTCTAATTTTGCAGTATAGCAGCAGCCGTAGAGATCTGATCTAGAGGTAATAATATATACGAATACCTATACTATAGCAGTGCTGCTGTGCCAAATTAACGAGAACTTACCAGAGGAAAGAGTTATCCATAATGTACATAACACAAACACGATCATTACGTCAGCCATTTTACTTGTCTATATACCCTAGAGGTAGGTCTGGTACCCGAGTCGACACACATGACTTGAATTTGTACAAAGAAGCCGGAAGCCGTACAAGACAAACAAAAGATAATATGAATTTGATACGGTGTGTTTGAACATAGACCTGGCTTCTGAAAATACACATAACTAAACTTCCCTATATTTAAAGATCAAATTTAATGCATGCTAATACGTTTATCGACCTATCCAAGTCTAAACTGTTATCTATTTCTGACAGCTTAAAAAACCGCAATAAGCGTCATCATGATTTTAAAGTCATTTGTTACAATATAGAAGAAATGAAACAATAAAAAAAAGCACAAATTTAAAGTCAATGTATTCGTTTTAAGACCCAAAATGCAAAATTAATACCATCAAATCAAATGACAGTTAAAAACTAAACGTTCTAGATGACTATCTTCTATATCATGAAGCATAACTTATCTGCTACAATTATATACTTAAAAACACACAGAGTTTTTTTTTTTTATGGTTTAAAAATAACTTATTCGTAGTAAGTTATACCAGTGATAAAGTCGGACAGCATCGTTGTGTTTCCGATATTTTCCGTAACACGGTACTAGGGTATTCGCATACCAAAGATGGGTACTTTTCTATTTGGGAAAACAAAAAAATGCTACTCATTTCGTTTCTTTGCATAAGATGTGTTTTTTAGTACGTTTATTGTGAAGAATAAGAGCACATAAACTTTTGTTGTGTTCCACTACCGAGTGACAATTTAAACATTTGATTGATTCGATATATAGGTGCGATGCGTACCTTGTTATTTTTGAAATGTAAATCTTTCTCACAAATATCATACTTATATAGCACGAGGCCGCCGTCTAACAATAGCAAAACCTGGACACACCTCCTTTCATTTTATTATGTGATTGGACTTTGTTCAATGAATAAAATGGTAGCGTCGCTTGTTGGAGTTATAAAATGAAATAGACTTTTTTTTCTTTTTTTCTTGATATATCTTGCAGCATTGTGATTCTAAACATATCGGACGAAAACATACCCAACGTAAATAGCCAAGATATCATCTATGCTGTTAAACTAATTACACACAATGTCATGTAAATGAAAATGAAAATAAAACATACTACAATAGCAATTATGATTAATACTAAGGAGCAACATCAATGCAAATGGAATACACTTTTTATTTTTGTAAAAATGACTCTGATAGAGATGTAGACATAAAAAGTTTTTTTTATACGCTTTGCTTATTTTACCCAAAACCGACTCTGATTTTGCAACATTTCGATGTGAAATTCTTCAAAAAAATAGATTCTTGTGGTAATGTGATACAAGTCTCTTATATTTGTGTTCATCTGTGGACATGATTTTTCTTAATGAAAAGTCGTCTTCGAAAGTTTCATGAGGTTATGATGGGTGTATGGGTTTTAGACATCACATAAATGATCAAAAAAGTTATTGGATGATTTTCAAAGATGTATTATTGACCGTGGTGGTTATTGTAGGATTAATGGTGGGCTCGGTGGGGTAGCTGAAAAGATGTTGTGTTTGAGGTGTTTTGTTGTAAATGAAAGATGGTTCGTGTTGTTGTCTTATTGATGATATATAAAAAAGGATGACAACAAATCGATTATCTTATGTAAAAAATTGTTTGATGGGTGGGTAGCACATGCCATGGTGATAATTCTGTGGGGTATGATCATATTGGTTGAAGAGGTATAGTATACGTTGTTCGTGTTAGTCGGAGGATGATTGGATGAGTTGCTTCGAGATGTGTGGGGGTGGAAATGGTGAGTTGTGGGTGTTGTTGTTTGGGGTATGTGTGCTGAAACATGTTTTGGAATTTTGAAAATTGATGCTGCACTTGTTTGTAGCCCTTCTTTAACTAAAACATCCATACCTATAATCGTGACTATTATCAATTCATCAAAATATTGTACACATCATAATTAATTTTCTCATATTAAACTGCACACAAACACAATCATATTACAGTTTTTTTTTAATTGTAAATCTCATTAACGAAGTTAACAATCTTATTCATTAATATTAATTAATCTTCATATAAACTGCAAATTGTAATACCGAAGGAAAAGGTCCATTGATATTTTAGATAGCTGATATTTCTTAATTTTTTTCATTCTGAAAAATGGTGGATCAATGTATGAATGTAAATATATATTTTTTAGTACAAAGATAAACTTAAACCATATTGGTTGTATGGCAAACGCATTTCTTCAAAATCAATACCAATGCAATATGTGACGTGCATTTTCAAATTTAAACGAAATAGTGAGAGTATACTCGTTTCATGGAGGCGAGTAAAGTGAAATATGAACGTCAATCTGATGGCCTCATCCATAAAGCTGGAATAGTAATGTTATACATTTAATGTGGATGTAAGGCAGAAAATATTCAATTCAATTCATTATATTACTTCGATTTAGTTAATACTCACACATACATATATAAGTCTTTGTCTTGTATAACCACCAAATACTTTATAATTTTATAAACTATCTTTGTATATTATTGTTAATGTTATTAAATTGTGTTTTGAATTTAGCTGCTGGTTTCTCCTTTGTGTTCTGTTTGACTCAACTCACTGTAGAAAAAGTCTAAGATAAGACATACTTCCGTGTTAATTTACAACAATAAATGTTCATTTACCCGAAGGAAGGAAGGTCTACAGTAGTACACATAGCGAAAGTAGGAGCTTTACGTCAGCCATTTTATTATGTCTACCAGGAAGCTTTTAAAATTCGAGTAACGTTAGCTGTGGAACGAATGATTTAATCTTTAACATTAGATACGACAAACGGGAACAATAAAAGGGACATTTGAGACGATGTGTTTAACATTTTGAAATTAATTTGGTATTGACATATACAGAACCAGTGACTGGAATAGTTTTAAAACAATGCTGTGAATAGCTCTTCAAGCTAAATTTATTTCTGTTTGATTTCCGTTGTGTGATCCTTACATAGGATATATTGAAATATTTTCGATTGATTTGAAACTACAGTTCAATATTATTCTAGGCCAAGGATTAGTAACAATGTGTTAAACATTTTGAAATTATGATAATAAGAACAGTTCGTGCTTGATATCAATTTCCTCGAGGTTGAAAAAAAAGGTCTGGAAAATTATTTGAACAATTCTGAACACGATATAACCAACCAGTCAAATTTACTTTTATTTCGAGAAGTCTAAATTTACATTAAAGATTCTTACAGATTAAGGTATAGTTTTGATCGGCAATGATACAATATTTCGATCTTATTAGGTACATTGAATTTTGTTTATTCTACACCGACGTATTTTCAATCAAACAATTTCGATTGGTCATATACAGTGGATCCTTAACGGCGATTTGATTTCGCGATTCTGATCTTGAAATGTTAAATGATCGGGTGGTGTAGTTAGGTCACTTGTCTTTCACCTAATCGACCAGGGTTCGATCCCCGGCACGAACATAAAAAGGTGAGGGATCACCTACCCGATTACATTTACACTAAGTTCCTTCAGGCGCTTTCATCCGGAAAATCGTAAATTATTTGTAAATGTTATATAACTTTTTACACAATCGATTTAAAATAAATGCAGTTTGTAGAATTTTTATTTTATCTGGAAACAGCTTTGAGATTTTCGTTATAAATTTTGGCCCGCGAAATACATAAATTCAATGGTATGCAAAATTGAGGAATTCAGAAGTTATATTTGAATGTTCCTATGTGTAATTGGGTTCAATGTCTTCAATTATATTCATACGTAAGTTTAAAGTTCCCAGATGTATCTGTGTATTGTCTCAGTATTGTAATGCATTGACAATTGACACCGACTTAAATATGTATGTAGTAATATTGGATGATACATGAAGAATTAGAAATAGTATTAATAATAGATGAAGCGGAATATTATCTGCTTTCATTACCTTCACATTTAATGCATAACATATCTTTTTCAGTTCAATGGATGAAGCCATCAGATTGATTGACATATTAATATTTCCACTTTACTCACTAACATCCATGGAATAAGTATACTCTAAGCATTTCGTTTAATAAAAAAAATGCAGGTAATCTATTATGTTTTTTCATATTAAAGCGTTATCTGCCGTTGCATTGGTTTTGATTTTGAAGAAATTTGTTTGCCATCAGAAATACAACTAATATGGTTTAAATATATCTTTGTCCTATTTAAAAAAAAACCCAAATTGATTCGGCATTTTTCAGAATGAAATTATTTAGATGTATGAGCTTTAAAATACCAATGGAGGACTTACATTTTTATCCGTTAATGTTTTACAACAACAAAAAAGTTGTCATTTATAACAATAAAAACATTTTGTTTTCTTTCTGTTCTTTGCGATATAAAATATTTATTATTGATTCTCTTCGTATGAAACATTTCAGATGTAACCACCAATTAGGTGTATATTTTGTTTTTGATATTCACAGTAGTTAATACATTTTGCGGATAAGTGTATATAGTTTTTTTGAGTATTCACAGTATTATATTCTTTACAGCTCACGCTATTTAACATCTATTGTTGAGGTAATAAATGATTATATTTGGGGTGTAAAACATTTATTTTTTATTTTTCCGAATTGTGTTTGATATCATCAATGTTAAAATCATAGATGTACAAAACATCGTCAAATTAAAATATAAAAGATGTTACAATGTCATGATGTGGAAACTAGTCGATAACGTTGCATTGTCAGTTATATATATGTATAACAAATTTGAAGAAAATCCTTACGGATGAAATATATAAGAAATAAAAACAAAAACGACTGACTAGTTATGTAAGCGCTTTCGCCCCATTCAAAGGAGCTCTTCAGACTGTTTGAACCAAACATATTTACAACACTTATACGTATACTTTCAAGGCAAAGGCACCGTGTCGTTGTAAACAATTCATTTGACAGTGTCAAAAGATTAAATATAAAAGTACTATGTATCACAGAACCTTTCTGAAAGATCTAAACAAACACACAGAGAAAGAACAATGGATTCACTTTCAATCAGTCGATTTCGATATAAATTTACTACTGGCGAGGATCTTAGGAAATCTGATATGTTTAACCTTGGAACAATTTGTGTAAAGAAACTTCATCTGATCGGTAATGCTATCTCAACAATAGGCACAGATGCCATTACCGCATGAACTACTAAACATGCATTGAGGAACCAGATGTTTCAGAAAATATGTTCTTTTTACCACAACAACTTACTATGATAGGTCTTTTTCGTTCATTGACTCGCGTACTAGTAAGGCATACTGTGATCATTTTTTTCGAAAGCAAAGTATCTTTAGTAGAAGAAGAACAGTATTCTTAACAAGAAATCTTACGTATGTAGATTTCACTGACAATATGTTATCAGGGTATATCGGGGTATATATATAATATGACTACAGCAAAAAATAATCTGACTGTGTTGAAGATAGGTTATTCTCATAAGAATTTTAGATGTTCATATGTACTTGTCCAATGACTAATCAATTTAAAGGAATTAGACATATGCGGAGTCGACTGTTCAGAAGTTCATCCAAATATGTTCGCAGAAATGCCTCTTCTCTCTCGACTGAGTGCAAGGCAGTGTAATATCGAACGCGCCTTAGTCAGAACACACCCGCATTATTCAAAAGTTTTCATAATCTGTCTATAATCGATCTTTCCTCAAATGACTTGCATTTCATACATAGACATCTTTTAGCAGACCATAAGAAAACTCTCAAACAACTAAACCTTTCTGGAAACGACATGGACCGGATTCCTGCAGAGATATTATGTTATTTAACAGTATTAGAAAATCTTGATATTAGCAATAATTCCATAACAACATTAAATTATTCCAAATTTACATTACTTAATGAAATGAAAATTAAATCGATTGATTTCCAAATTGTGTTACATGGGAATCCGTTAGTATGTACATGTGAGAATTTGGAGTTCTTATCGTGGGTAGAAGCCACATCCGACGGAAGCTATATAATGCACAAATGATATCTATATATCCTACTGCGACGAAGATCACTTGGGTGAGAGATACATTAGCACCCTGGTATGAAAAAAAATGAATTCGGCGTTGAGGATAAAAGTTTTATACCAGGCCGAAGCATAGCTGATAACATCATGGACGCTATAAACTCCTCACGTTATTAGCTATGCGTCTTTAGAGCGAGAATGGACAACAATTACTATAAGATTAACATATGAATACTCATTTCGTGTTTTACGAGAAAATATGAATATCTTTTGCTGGACGAAATTGAAAAGAGCGAATTTACGAAACTTATTCGAAACTACTGGACAACCATTCGTCCTGTACGATGGCCTAATGAGGGTTAATAACACTTTTGTAAAATTGACTGGAGACAGAAAATTTTATTGGGAGGATTGTCCAGGCGTATTATTAGTAGAAAGGGCGATTCGAAGTCTACACATGTAGCGGAGTCGACGTTATAACAAATACAAAGCCCTGTTCTATCGATATTGATATCCATCTTCATGATTTATGGATTAACGTCCTGTTAACAATCAGGGTTATTTAAGAACGGTATCCAGTGTATGTGAAGTGTGTGCGTGTGTTGGGTGACTGCACGGTGTTGATATCATGACTCTTTATTTATAATAGTGAAACTATTGCCCTTTTTATAGTGCTATATCACTGAAACATGCCGTCGAGGACAAAGCAAGCACACCTCAACGGCCTTAATTAAACTGACAACGGGGCAAGCCAGGCGTTACCCTCCCTTTATGCTGAGCGTTAACCAGGAGCAGAGACTATCACTTTTACAGACTATGGTGTTGCTTCCTCCCAAGGAGGAAAGCTTAACTTATGGCTAAGACGAGGCGATGTCAAGGGAGACATACCTAGAAAGAAAAAACGTTAGTTAGGAAGAATAATGTTAGGCCAGTGTTGCTTTCTAATAATGTTATTGTTTATCACCTCATTCTTTAGTCTAGGCCAAAACCAAAATGGTAACAATATGAAAACGTGTGGATAGTGCTTATGAGGTATTGTAAGTTACATTCACTAATGTTTAGATACATTGGATGGTTAATGATGACCACATAGTTACATCTTGCGGTTGTTACCGAAATACGTAGTACGTGTTTACTATCAGAGGCATACTTTCAGAGGGTAAAAAGATAGACAATCACTTATCCTACTGTTCTTCGTTAACTTTACAGCGATATACGAAAATAATATACTGAATGGATAATTAACATTCAATTATACCTAATTCCATAATATTCATTTAAAAAATAATAACAAATACTAAATAATTACTCACCCCACACATCGTGCGGAGGTTTCCAGAACGGGCGATGATTATAGCCTGTTAAGCGTAATGTGAATACCTGGCACAATTACTATAAAAAATACAGACAGTATTGTACACAATTGAATTTAGCAGATAAATGTACATATAATTCAATCTGTATAACTTATATAAATAATTAATAATCAATTCTCTGGATCAAGATATATCTGTGATCCGACCATTTAATACACTCTAAAAATATATTCTTTTGTTGTATTACAGTACAACATAAATATTCAATTATATACAGAGTCATGGCTTAAAACCTATTGTAAAAACCCACCAGATCTTCTAAATTTCACTGAATATACTCTGCATGAATAAGTGTGGTGCATATAGCTCAGGTGCCAGAATAGAAGTGGTAGAAATTTAGAAGAAGATTAAAAGCATGATATATAAGTTTAACTGTCCAATGGTCATGTCCGTCTCAAGTCACCTGACATACCTACTCACATTCCTCTCATACCTATATTCAAGATCATTAAAGGCGCACACTCCATACAAATCTCAATACTACTTTAAAGATACACACACCTTAAAATATATCATAACATGTTATGACTTATTTAAACAATTACAAAATATAACCCTGTTAAACAAACACGTATGTAACGGGTTCATGTAATAAAAACTTGAAGTGCATCAATTGATACTGTTTTCATATGTTGTTTTTGAATTATACTTGTTACAGAATCATAGGATTGTAACTGTTATCACGAAGCAGAATTTACAATGCCATGCTCATTCAGTTTCACACTCATTTCAATATGTAAAAAAAAATCCAGAAAAATTATGAAACAATTATAGCATTTTGATTTTGATCAATACATGGTTATATCGACAACAGAAAAATATCGACCTCGAAGGTGCGTCCACGGTCCATATTTTTTCTTTGATTAATATAACCATGTATCGACCATATCAAAATGCTCTATTTGTATAGTGAACTTAAACGTCTTATGGATGATATCAATGTTACCAGAATACGGATCAATGTAAGAATAGAGATATTTAACTTATTCATCATTAGAATACAGTGAAATAGTCTTGTTCAGATTTTGTATTTAAATTAATTATAAGATCGTGATATACAGAGTACCAATTAATTACATATGGATATGGATGCTACCGCTATAATACCTACTGAAGATCTCATATCCCCAAGAGTATAAAAATGTGGGTCAGAACACGAACGGCACTTATTCCTAAAGAAATAAAATACTAATGCTAGTTTTATTCGTTTTACATTTAAATTTAAATTAAGTTATAGAATTGTATAAACGTTTTTACACTCGTATAATAGATCAATGAAAGAACATTGCAACTTAATATTTGTTTGTGTTTGTCTGTTCATTTATAAGAAGCAGAACCAATAAGGATTTTTTCCTCGTTATAAAGGTGTCTCTGTTACATATTTAGATTTAAATTCACCATTTTGTCTTAAAATCTGACTTGACAATCTCTCCCAAAACTTGTTTTTGGCTCCAGTCAATTTGTCTAAAGTCGTGTTACTTTTATTTGGCCATCGTAAAGGACGGATTATTTTCCAGTTGTTCCGGATAAGTTTAGGAAATTCGCTCTTTTTTATATCGTTTAACAAAATAAAAATATTCATATTTTCTCGTCCAACACGAAATGAATATTCATAAGTTAACCTCATGGTGAATAGTAGCCACTCTCTTTCTAAAGAAGCATAACTAACAACAAATACAGTTTGACGTGATGCGTCTATAGCGTCCATGATGTTATCAGCTGTGTCTCGGCCTGGTATGAAATCTTTATCCTCACAGCAAAATTCGATTCTTTCTCATCCAACCAGGGTGCTAATTTATCTCTCACCCAAATGTGATCTTCGTCGCAATAGGAGATATATAAATCGTTTGTAAATTGTGTAGCTTCCGCCGGATGACGGCACAACACTCGTAACCACACACTTCGTCGCCATGCCTCTCTTGCTAGAACACCAAACACGAAGAATATAAATGTTAGAGTAAAAGAGACGATAAGCCACGTTTGAGAAACACAATGATCTTTGAATTGCTCGAAAGTTTCGAGAAATTCTGCTATCGGTACCTCAATTCCTTCTGACGTCATACATAATAGTTCTCGCTTTTTGTATATCACATTAGTGGCTTCTACCCACGATAGGAACTCCAAATTTTCACATGTACATACTAACGGATTCCCATGTAACACAATTTGAAAATCATTCGATTTGATTTTCATTTCATCAAGTAATGTATAATGGAAATAGATTAATGTTGTTATGAAATTATTGCTAATATCAAGATTCTCTAATACGGTTAAATTGTGTAATATCTCTGTAGGAATCCGGTCCATGTGATTTCCAGAAAGGTTGAGATGTTTGAGAGTGTCCTTCTGATCAGTTAACAGATGTGTATGTATGAATTTCAAGTTATTTGAGGAGAAAGATCGATTAAAGACAGATTATGAAGTCCTTTAAATATTGCGGGTGTGTTCCGACTAAGGACGCGTTCGATATTGCATTTCCTTGCAGTCAGCCGAGAGAGGAGAGGCATTTCTGCAAAACATATTTGGATGTACTTCAGAACAGTCGACTCCGGATATGTCTAATTCCTTTAAATGTATTAGTCCTTTGACAACTGCATATGAACATCTAAGAATCTTATTAGAATAACCTATCTTCAACACAGTCAGATTATTTTTTGCTATGGTCATATTAAATAAATACCCCGAAATCGAATTGTCCGTCATATCTACATAGGTAAGATTTGTGGGTAAGAAAAATGTTCTTTCTCTACTAAAACTACTTCGCTTTCGAACAATATTCATCTCAGTATGCGTTGCTCGTAGGCAAGTCAATGAACGGAAAAGCCCCAACATAGTAAGTGGTTGTGGCAAATAGAACATATTGTCTGAAACATCTAGTTCCTCAATGCATGTTTTAGTAGTCCATGCGATAAAGGCATCTGCGCCTATTGTTGAGATAGCATTACCGATCATATGGAGTTTCCTTACACAAATTGTTCCCAGGTTAAACATATCAGATTTCCTTAGATCGTCGCCAGTAGTAAAAATATATCGAAATCGATTGATTGAAAGTAAATCCATTGTTCTTCCTCTGATTCCGTATAGTCCCTGAAGGGCATCACGGAAAGTTAAAGTGACTGCTAAAGTTCTCCATTTTAATGTGGTAAGATTTCCAAAGGGAGCAAGAGTGTTTGTTTCGATCTTTTTGAAAGGTGCTTTGATACTAAGTACTTTTATATTTGATCTTTTAAGTCCGTCAAATGAATCGTTTAACAAAGACACGGTACCGTTGCCTTGAAAGGATAGGTATAAATTTTGTAAATGTGTTTGGTTCAAAAATCCGTTTTCCAAACACAAATCCCTGAAAAATATCTATAGAAAGAAATTAAGATTCGAAATGGCTGACAAAGCCTGTCCTGGATAAACTTTTCTAATATGGAATTTATTTCTTTGAATTTTTATTTCCTTTAGCTTTTTTAGGGTTTCGAAGACATTTATATCTAAAGATAATTGTTCTAGTTTGTTGTCTGTGAGATCAAGTTCTTCAATATTCGGGACGTTATCGAATGCTCCGGACGTGATCCTTACTAGTTTGTTTCTTTGAAGATGCAATATTTTTAACAGTGGAAGATCCGGAAATGAACCCCGTTCAAAGGAAGTAAAATAGTTGTTACTTAGATCCAAACTAGTCGTATTTGACGGCAAACACTTAGGTACAACGAGCAGACGACATCCGGAACATATCACGTGGGTCTCTCCAGGCCTTTCAATGGTGTTACAGCAAACAGGAAGTGCATCTGAATGGTTATAGAAAAGCATTGAGTTTTGATAAGGGCAATATATAATTAATGAGTGAGGAATACATAAATCATTTTTATAACTATTTACCTGGTTTTATATCGTATGACATTCAACGAAATACAAAACTTAATGGAAATTATAGCATGTATATCAGAAATCACTTGACTTGAAACTTAATTGGTTTAATCAAACCTTATGTTTTTACGAGATAAATGATGAAAAATTGCGCAGTTATGGTACATATAACTTGAACGAGACAACCAAACCTAACCCTATATTATAAACATGTTAACACAGTATTGATTGTATAACGGCTACCCTAAAACCTTTAGTAAATAAAACTATAAATTGTCATTGGATGATTTTTGATGGGCTTTTATAAAATATGGTCAAGGTCATTCATATTGACGAAGTTGGTAACCCTTTATCTCAGCATGCCAAAGGTCCGGAATCAGGTCTCTAGACTTTCAAGAACGCCAAAAGAAGTCTTTTAAACATTTCAGGTGTTTTGTCCTTTGAAAGAAGTTCAATATCATTCATGTAAACAAATATGAACATGCTACTAGCCATAAGGTATCTGGGCCATTTTGAACTAAGCAAGAAGGTGTTTCAAGATTTAAAGATTTTGGCCCTTGTGGTATGAAGGTCAATGCTATTCATATTAACAAACGTGGTACTCATTTTATTTTGCCATGCTACATACGCAATAACAGGTATCTAGACATTCAAAACCTTAACAAAAAGTCGCTTAAAAATAAGTTTTTTGGTTTCTTTGACCTTAATGAAGGTCAAGGTCACTCAAATTAAAATTTTGTATTCATTTATCTCAACACGCTACATGCCCAATAACAGGTCTCCTGGTCTGCCAGAACTTGAGAAGATTGTTAAATGATTTTATCGAAAAGTTGATCTTTTGAACTTTGACCCTTATTTCTAACCGGAAGTTGGCGTTTTGCAGAAAAAGCGTTTCAAAGATGTTTGTTAATTTTTTATTCTACATAAACATATCCTAAAATGAAAGAAATTTGCTGAGCCGCTAACGAGATATAAATCTACGTGTAAAATAGCAAATAAGTTCATAACGACCATTTTGGATTTTGAGCAATATCTAAAATTGCTGCTGTCACACCTTGACCTTATCTCATATAGTATGGTGACATCTTCATTGGGTATATCTCTTACCATATCGGAGATTCATTGTATACAATGTTGAATGC
>NW_027187960.1:0-54085 GCF_041381155.1 Argopecten irradians | reverse complement strand
GAAACTGACAGATACTTTTTAAACGGTATTTTTACAGTTAAGTAAATCCTGGCGTGATTCTATCGGACTGAGATAGATGTTGACTGTACTACGAAAATTCATTTGGAGTAAGATATTTTTGAGTCACATAAAACAGCACAAAAAATCGACATTTTCCATCGCTAGTTTCTGTTTAATTCGTCCTAGCAAACAAACGCTCATAGTTGACAAATTGAGATTTTACACATTAATAGTAGTATAGTAATTTCTGAACAAAAATGTACGGTATTTTTGGTTTTTGAAAATGGTTATGAAATAGAACGACCACAAGACGGTCTTGGAAAGTATGAGTGGGTATTTCACAGGTTCCCAGTAAATTTCCACGGAGCAGACGTGATATTTTTGGACTTGTGCCGCCTTCCTTCAAAGCTATTCTGACCGATTAGAATCGACGAGTGGACCATTCACAAATAGATCGTATATATGAAAAACATTCTGCTTATATTTTATGATAATATTACTTGAATTTATAAAATCTTTTCATTATGTCTTTCAATGATATCCAAAATATTTGTTGTGGAATTTACGCGAATCGGGGAAATCAATGTTGGTTTGGGGCGTTCAACCGCCCAAAGACATGCCATACGACTAGCGCCATCTGGTTGAGAAGGAATGCATGATGAGATGTCACACTTGTGTATTCCGGTTGGAACAGGTTTGGATTGATGTTGAAGGACCGCCTCGTCATTTTCGAAGTTACAATATCGGCTATATCAGGTAAGTAGGGTCCTAGTTATGTATTTTACTTGTTAAAGCTATCACTATCGGCTGGTGTTATTTTTATTCGCTATCGTAATATTTTGAGGTCGTTGTTTGTTTATTATGGATTGTCGAGCGCTTTCGTATGCCTACTGCAGTAGCCGAAGTCTGATCATGACAGCGACTGAATCAAGCGGTTAGGCTACAATAGGCAACTACTGCATGAATTAAATTTAAAAACAACTCGTAAACTGACAGTCTATTGTAAGGACTCTGAGACAGATGACGTTTTAATATGTTCTCATAATATATTGCTTAATTGTAATGATCCTTTAAGACTAGTTACATCGTTAGCGTAGTTAAACAGTTCTCGTTAGTCAGAAGACCATGTTTTTGTTGATCAGCTGCAGTCTAAAAATTAGCACCTTGGTAAGATCAAAGCGAAAAAGTGACACGTCCATGCGACAATGTCAGGCAAGGGATAGACACGTAAGACTAAATATAAGTGACAACTAAAAAAGACAAACCTGAAAAATCTGGTTGTTTGACAATTGATATGATCAACATTATTAGGGGGGGTACATGTATGCACTGCAGTTTTACAAGACACCTACTTCAGTAGGCCTACAGTACCCGTAGACACATTTTTTACATTAGGTAAAAGTTACAGTAGGCCGTACTGTTGCACTGATGAGGGTGAGGGGGGCATAGTAACAACAGGTTTTTAAAAATTTAAATGTACTGCATATCAAACACTCAACAGGCTCTTCAAGTTTGGATTCACAGATTTGCGATGTGTCGAGTATTTCAGAGACCAACTAAACTTTTTAATATGATTTTTTTTTTTTTTTTTTTTTTTTATATTTTCAATAGATTCTAAAAAAGAAATGTTCTCTACTGCATGGTACTCAACCAGTAGTCGCGCACGGAGGAACATGAAGTCGTGATTATGTGCATATTCTAGCTGTGTGTCCAGATTTACGAATGTCTGGAGGCTGCTGACAAATACTTCATCATGGTGTTGTTTTGTTTATATGGAAATAAATGTGTTTCCTGAGATGCTAAAGAATGAGTTTTTCCCAAATCATGACTACTGTTCCTTCACGACCTACTGGTAGGGTCCCAGTAGTTTGTCTAAAAAAATTATATCGGTCCACAGCCAATTCCGGAAAAAAAGAACAATATTTTATATAATTATTTAAACAGTAAACTTTTGGGATTAAGTATCTAAAAAAAAATATCTATATATCTCTCATTATACAGATACATTTAAAAAAATTAAGTCATATCGGTGATAAAGATGCTCCAACGCCGACAGAGTATAAAATGATATTTAATCACTTAAGAACAATTCTAATGGTGTTTTATCGTGTATTATATATATGTATAATTAAGCACAAAAAAAATTAATTATAAAATAATTTATTTTGCCTTTGGTGCGTATGCGCAATCTCGAGTCACTTAATTCCAAATAGGATTATAGTGCCCACGAATTTTTTTCGGGATGCAATTAATTATTTTTGTAACTTTAACTTGAAGCACGAAATCAGGAAGCTCCAACAACTTTTCAATGGTGGCGCAATGGGTGTAAAGTAAGTAACTTTTGTAACTGAAGAAAAATACTAAATCGTCTGCTCGTGTTTTTGATATTGAAAAAATGTTCATTTGTCTCAGCGGTGGAGAGCATCTTTAGATATTAAGTTATACATGTACCAATAAAAATCATATTTGCTTTTGAAAGACATAGAAATTTTTTTTGATTACTTCATTCTGTTACATATTCGCAGAAATTTTTTTTCACTGGGGATGGAATAAGGGAGGCAATTTGCTTATTTGTTCATTTCTAGGTATATTTTCTAGCATAATGGCTAAACACAATTAAAAAAATAGCCAAAATATAGAAATGTAGATGTACTAAAATTAATCTGATAGATTTCTTGTTAAGCGAGATCGATTATTGTCTATTATTACCATTTTCTTATTTATATGAGAGAAAAAAATAAATTTAGGGTTTAGCGGAGACTTATTTGTCAATGAGTGGGTTTTATTAGTTTAGCATCCCTATTATTCAGCCAGGGTCATTAAAGGATGAGCAGTTTGTTGTGTGGAGCCAGGAAAGTCGGAGTTACAACCGAAGAAATGAACGCAGTTGTTGTACAAGAGAGTGACCTAGAGGTGAGGCAGTCTTACACATGTAGGGGCTTGGGGTGAATATTTATAGTCGAGGAAATCTTAACCACTTGGCCAGCCGCGGCTCTGACTATTGATATGAGTTTTTATATTGATTTAACGTCCTATTAACAGCATATAAAGGTTCATGTAAGGACATGTGCCAAGGTTTGTTGGTGAGCAGGACATTATAAAGAATCGTTTATGTCATGCCATTATTAAATTAAAATATCAGAATCAGTATTTATTGCAGGATCATTTAAGGAGAGATGAAAGTCCAGAGTACACTGAGATAAAAACCACTGACCAGCAAGCAGTCAGTAAGCCTGGCACGATACCCCACACTGGATTCAAAACTTGATAACTCCTATAGGTATTGATGGGTCGTGTGGTGTAAATATTGTCGAGACATCTTCACCCATTTGGCCACCACAGCTCTGACTATTTATATGATGTAGATTATGAGACATTTAGAAAAATCGTTTATGTCATGCCATTTATGTAAATTAAATATCAGAATCAGTATTAATTGTAGGATCATTTAAGGAGATGATAGAGAAAAGTCCGAGTACATGGAAAAAAAAACCACTGACAAGCAGTCACATGTACCATATATAGTACTCATATGTACTTGAGCATCTCAACCCTCATTTGATTCAAACTCGATTAACCCAAAGACATTCTTCATTAAATCATTTATTCGACCCCAAAGAACAACTCAATTCTTCTAAATAAATTTAAAACCCAGCTGCGTCCTGAATAAGTGAAACTCCTATACTGATTGAAAGTACGGAAATGTCAAAATTAAAAACTTGTAATTAAAAATGGGACAATCAAAGTGAGGCAATATGTTATTTCTCTTATCGTTATACCACATAAACTATGAGGCAAAATAACTGGCATAAATGTATTGTTCTACAATTTCCTTATGAAACATGCATGCAATAAAATATTGACAAAATTTTCGTATCTCATTATTCTTTTACATAGAATACAAGAAACTTGTGAGTGTCATGCTATATGTGCCTGTGAATTAGTTATAAATAATCAACATGGGTAGAAACATTAATGGGAGATGAGAACACTCATATGTTCTCACTGAGAACGCAATGTCCCCAATGGAAATCACTTGTCCTTCTCACAGAGTTATTTGAGTGCCCTTATGATTGAATAATGATGGACGAAGCGTATATATATATATAGAAACAAGAAATCTCATTGAAACACCGCCTACCACTGGTACTCCATTCATGGATTTAAAGTTAATATTATTTAATAAGTAGAATATGCAGATAGTTGACTAGTATATAATACATTTAATAATCAGTAGACTAGGTCATTGGGTTCATTTGCATCTATAATTCTACTGGGAGAGACTCTGAAGGCTATGCTATTCTTTTGTATTTGCACAACACGGATCAATACACAGTTACAGATATATACGGTAAGCATGGTCATAGTGATTACCACATTATGCAAACATCAATAAATAAATTAATTTCGGCAACTTTGCGAATTAACGAACTTTTGCAGATATAATCTAAGAATTGTCACTTTTGAGTGAATATGAAGCATATGTCCAGGATTCAAATTGAAATATTATGTAAATGACATTGGGATTTTTTCTGATTTACATATCATTGGAGAAGCTTATTACGATACACAGTTTTTATTTAAAAATCTTGTAACCTATTTTGATTCAATTCCATAAAGGTGTGTTAAGTGTGGTACATTCAGGGAGGCTTTTTTGTTTTGGTAATTAAAATATACTTTCGAAGATTTGGTTTGACATGTAGATGAGAATAGGACTATCTTCCAAAGATCAAATATAAGTTTGGCAAATGAACAGGACTACCTTTCCGAAGATTAAGATGGAGCCATTGAGTCGTGAAAAGAATCAAACTACCAGGTTTTGAATTGTGAGCGCTAGTTTTATTTCACCTCCAATAGGAAAAGAATAGTACTACATATGTGACCTTCCGAAGATAAAAGATAAGGTTGTAAAAGAATCAAACTAATTTCGCGACGTTGTTTTGGATAAGTCGTGAAAGAATTAACCTACGCAGTTTTGAATTGGGAGTGCTAGTTTTTCATTCCACATGCAATTACTTTATTGTCAATAGTCATGCTAGACCTGATTTTTGTATTCCTGGTGTTGGAAAATTCTGTAACATGCTAGAAATGGAAAGGCTACAGAGTTTGTTCAAATAAATGGACTTGACCTTAATAATTTGACTGTACCCTGCCATGTAGCCATGTGCATGGTACATGCATTATGTTAGTAGTGCATGCCTGGGATGAAGGGCTTTACTATTTTATAATTGAAAAGTGTGATGTCAAGATATGAAGATGAGCCTTAAGACCTCTGTATATTACATAGGTCACAGGTCAACAAGGGTCAAATAGACTCAAAAATCGTCGCAAATGAGTGACTTTGTAATCATGCGATATTGTTTCCTCGAAGCTGAAACCGCTCTTTCGCGACAATCCTCCATACATGGTGTCGCACACTATAGTAGGTTTAATCCACTAAAATGAGATCCAAGATCTGTAACACAGAGGTCCTTTGTGCGTTATACTTCATTCAATTTCCATACTTACGCTATGCACTACTATACATACATGTTCTTTCTGTATGCATATGCGGATACTTAAGCTTGCACTTCTTTAGGAGAAATTGCCACTGAGTTATCAATCATGGTCCTAGTTAGCGTCTCTCAGTTTCATTCGCAATCACACCCCTTAAGGTGTTTGCTTCCACTAGAATATGTGATCTAAATGAATCTCCCTTTGATAACTTTTAAGTCTCATTTAATTGCTCAAAAATCAACAGCGAAATGAAAAATTTTCAAAGTGATAAAACTAATACATTTTTAGACTCTCTTTTCTGATGCAGCTGAATATTTTGACCGATATCAACCTGGAATGAAAAACATTTTTTCTAACCCATATAATAATACCTGGTAACAAAAACATAAAAGAAGAATTTCGTAACCTTTTAGCTTCATTACCTAGCTCAAAACAGCCTTATTGAATGGATCAGAAATAAAATGGATATTATCAATTAAGCCTGAAAAAATGTCAATGTGACTCATTTTGTTCTGATGCAGCTGAATATTCTGACCAAATTCTCGAATCTGAAAACAGCGAATTTTTGAAGTCTTGCTGAGAATAACATCTCCTCGCAAGATCAAAATAATATCTGAGCAGATGGTTGATAGAATTCTCAGATGAAGATACGTTGCCTTTTCTACTAGGCATTGGAATCAGGCAGTTCATATTATTTCTTTCGAAGATGATGAAATGAGAAATATCTCGGTGATCACCAAAGTGTAATTCAATAATTGCGTTATTTCTTAGTGTTAAAATACACAGAGATTTTTTCGAACCTTTGACTTACATATGAAATTACGTTGATGAAACGTGTTTCCCGTCTTTGTAAGAATAGGTTAATATGATAATAAAATTAGCAGTATTCTTATGATCTATATAATGTTTTGAGATGTATGAATGTTCTATTTAGCCCCAATTAATCAAAATACCATTGTCTGTCTGGTTTGAATATTTGACTAGGATAGAAAATGAGAGCACAAAACTGTGATTCAAGCGTCTACCTGCTCACACGCAAAAATTCAGCACGGCAGGATCTTTACTATATATACTCGCCTCAAATATAAATTTGTTGTATGCACTCTTAGGTTTCTCGTTCATAACCACGAATAAATCTTTCGCCAATTCTTACTAAAGATTTCCGTGGAGAGGAATGAAGCATATTGAGTAGTTTATACTTATTTTTGCTAACCTTGCTGTATTACACATATGGTAACAAAAGCAATTAACATATGAAAATGGATCTCCTTTGATAACTTTTAAGTCTCATTTAATAATTGCTATCAAAATACATCAATAAAAATATTCTCAAAGTGATAAAAAAAAAAACATTGTTTAGAATAGACTCTGCTTTCTGATGTAGCTCGAATATTTTTGACCATCGTATCAACCTGGAATGTAAAACATTTTGTCTAACCCTATATAAATACTTGGTAACAAAAAACATAAAAAGAAGAATTTCGTAACCTTTTAGCTTCATCAATTACCTAGCTCAAACCAGCTTATTGAATGATAGAAATAAAATGGTATATACAATTAAGCCTGAAAAATGTCAAGACTCATTTTCTGATGCAGCTGAATATTCTGACCAAATTCAACCTGAAAACAGGAATTTTGAATCGCTGAAGAATAACATCTCTGAGATCAAAATAATATCTGAGCGGATGGTTGATAGAATCTCAATGAAGATACGTTCCCTTTTCTACCTAGGCATTGAAATGCAACATAACTTTTCTTTTCGACAGATGATGAATGAGAAATATCTACGTGTGAGTCACCAAAGTGTATTTCAATATTGCGTTTCACCTTCTAGTGTTAAAAATACCTCCAACAACTTTCATACCTTTGACTACATATGAAATACGTTGATAATGCGTAAGTGGACGTCATTTCCGCGCCGTCTTTTGTTTTAAAAACACACACAAATATGATAATAAAAATTTTGAGTATGCTTATATCTATTTAATTTTTTGAGAGGTATGAATGTTCTATTTGCACCCATGTTATGCAAAATACTTCGCGCGTCTGGTTTGAAATATTTGAACTAGTATAGAAAGATGAGAAGCACATCAAAACTGTAATTCATGTGTCACTATCCGACTTACTACGCAAAAATTTCAGTCGAGGATATGTTTCTATATATTCTCACTACAACATAAAAATTGTTGATCACTTACTGGATTTCTCTTATAACCACGAATAAATCTTTTCGCCTTTTGACTAAAGATTTTCCGTGGAGAGGAACAATATTGAGTATTTACTCATTTTTATCTAACCCTTGTATTACATAGGGGGGGTAACAAAAGCATAAAACTATATGAAATGGATCTCCTTTGATAACATTTAATTCTCAGTTAATTGCTCAAAAACATCAATGAAAATATTCAACAGTGATAAAAAAACATTGTTAGATACTCTTTCTGATGTAGCACTGAATATTTTGACCGGTAATCAACCTGGAAAAAAAACATTTCTAACCCTATATAATACTTGGAAACAAAAACATAAAAGAAGAATTTCGTAACCCTTTTACTTCATTACCTACTCAAAACATCTTATTGAATAATAGGAAATAAAGTATACAACTAAGCCTGAAAAATGTCGAGACCAGTCCTTTTCTGATGCAGCTTAATATTATTCTGACCGAATTCAACTGAAAACAGGGATTTTGAATCAGCTGAAGAATAACCATCTCTGGAGAGTCAAAAATAAGAATCTAGAGGGCGATGGATTGATAGAATATCTCAATGAAGCATACGTTCCTTTTCTAACTAGGCCATCCTGAAAGCAACAATAATTTTTTCTTTTCTTTCGGAAAGATGAATGAACGGTGAATTAGTATCGGAGGATCAACCAAGATGTATTATAAAGTTACGGTTCCTTAAGTGTTAGAAAAAACGCAACAACCTTCATCCATTAGGATACTACATAGTAGAAAAATACGTTGATGAACACGTGAGATTACGTCGTCTTTGTAAAAAGGGTTATATATGAATAAATAAAATGAGAGTAGTCTTATCATCTAATATAATGTTGTGAGATGTACTGAATATTCTATTTGCCCTCCAATTCATGTCAAAAATAACAATTGTCGTCTGGTTTGAATATTTGAACTAGGGATAGAGGAAATGAGAGACAGACACAGAACTATTATTCTATGGACATAACCCGCTATACGCCGCAAAGAATTCAGTCGAGGTATGATCATATATATACTCAGCTCCAAATAAAATTGGTTGATCAGACTCTGGTTTCTCTCTCTTCAGTGAACCAACGAATAATTCTTTCGGCCTTTTACTACAAGATTTCCGTGGAGAGGAAACAATATTGTAGTATTTACTAATTGAGATTCTAACCCGATATTACACAGGGTAACAAAAAGCATAACATCATGAAAATAGGATCTCTTTGAGATAACTTTTAAGTCTCAATTCCAATTGCTCAAAACAACCAATGGAAAAAATATTACAAAAGTGATAAAGAAAAACATTTTTTAGACTCGCTTCTGTAGATGCAGACATGAATATTTTGGACGATATCAACCTGGAATGAAACATTTTTCTAACACTATATAATACTTGGTAAGCAAAAACATAAAAAGGAGTATTTTCGTAACCGTTGATTAGATTCATTACCTGCTCAAAACAGCTCTATTGAATGATAGAAATAAAATTAATAACAATTAGAAGCCTGAAATGTATGCTCAAGACTCATTTTCTGATGCAGCTGAATATTCTGACCCGAAATCTATCCCTGAAACAGGAAATTTTGACGTCTGCTGGACGGAATAACAATCTCTGTAGATCAAAATAAAATCTGAGCGATGGTTGATAGAATTTTCAATGAAGATAAGTTCCTTTTCTACTAGGCATTGGAAAGCAACATATGTTCTCTCGAGAGATGTGCATAGTGAATGGAGAAAGATCTATCGGTGATCCACCAAAGCGGTATTCAATATTGCGTTTCCTTAGTGTTTGTAAAATAACACCATGTTTACACCTTTGACTACATAATGAAATACGTTGATGAAACGGTTTCCCGTCTTGATGTAAAAGAGGTTAATATGAGTAATAAAAATAGAAGTATTTCTTAGATCTATATAATGGTCTTTGAGGATGTATGAAGTGTTCTATTTGACCCCAATATATCAAAATTACATTGTCGTCTGGTTTTTTGAATATTTGACGTATGATAGAGAAAATGAGAGCACAAAGTCTGAGTTTCATGCCGACCGCTCACCGCAAAGAAAGTCCAGTCGAGAAGGTGTAGAATAATACTATACTACTCGCTCAAATTATAATTGTTGATCACTCTGGTTTCTCTTCATAACCACGAATAAATCTTTCGCCTTTTACTAAAAATTTCCCGTGGAGAGGAACATAAAAAAAAAAAAGAAATGCATTGAGATATTTACTCATTTTTCTAACCCTGTATTACACAGAGTTAACAAAAGCATAACAGATGAAATGGGAATCTCCTTTTGATAATCACTTTGTAAAGTCTCAATTTAATGGGGCTCTGCAAAAACATCAAGTGAAAAAGAGAATTCAAAGTGAAAAAAAACATTGTTAGATTCTCTTTCTGATGAGCTGAATAGTTTTGAACGGTATCACTCTTGGAAAAAAACATTTTTCATAACCTATATTAATACTTGGTAAACAACAACATAAAAGAAAAATTTCGTTAACCATTTAGCTTCAAGTACCTAGCTCTCCAAACAAGCTGTATTGCAATAAGTCAGGAATATAGTAAAACAATTAAGCCTGAAAAATGTCAAGCACTGCATTTTTCTTATGCGCAGCTGGAGAAATTTGACACGAATTCATACCGTGAAACAGGAAATTTTGAATACTGCTGAATGAATACCATCTCTGAGATAACCCCCCCCCCCCCCGCCCCCCCCCCCCCCCCCCCCCCCCCCCCCCCCCCCCACCCCCCCCCCTATAATAATGATCTGAGACGGATGGATGACAGATTCTCAATGAAGATAACTTTCATTTTCTAGCTAGCGCATCCCTGAAAGCAGCATATTTTCTTTCGAAGATGATCGATAAGATAAATTATTAGTCTCTCGAGAGTGATCAGCCAAAAATGTGTTTTAAATATTACCGTGTCCTTTGTGTTAAGAAGCCCCGAACAAACATTCCATCCATTGACTACATATGAAAAGAGTTGATGAAACGTTTTCCGTTCTTTGTAAAAAGGTTAAATATGATAATAAAAATTAGAATATTTCTTATTTACTATATAATAGTTTTGAGATGTTTGAATCTTCTGGTTTCCACCAATTATCAAAATACGATTGTCGTATGGTCTTGAATTATTTGAGGAGGTTAGAAAATGCAGCAGACACTCTCAAAAACTAATAATTGTACATCGCCTACCGCTCGCCGATAGAAATTCCAGTCGAGGTACTGTATATATATACTTACTCTCGC
This sequence comes from Argopecten irradians, assembly GCF_041381155.1. Classification (NCBI taxonomy): domain Eukaryota; kingdom Metazoa; phylum Mollusca; class Bivalvia; order Pectinida; family Pectinidae; genus Argopecten; species Argopecten irradians. The sequence goes on along the minus strand of NW_027187960.1, from coordinate 43,130 downwards.
TCAAATAAATTGATTGATCACTCTGGTTTCTCTTCTATCATAACCACGAAATAAATCTTTCGTTCGCCTTTTTACTAAAGATTTCCTGTGAGAGGAAACAATATTGAGTATTTACTCATTTTTCTAACCCTGTATTACACAGGGTAACAAAAGCATAAACATATGAAATATGGATCTCCTTTGATAACTTGTTAAGTCTCATTTAATTATGCTCAAAAACAACAATGAAAAATATTCAAAGTGATAAAAACAACATTGTTAGATTCTCTTTCTGATGTAGCTGAATATTTTTGACCGGCATTAACCTGGAAAAAAAAAACATTTTTCTAACCCTATATAATACTGCGGTAACAAAAATAACAGAAAAGAAGAATTTCGTAACCGTTTTAGCTTCATTACCATACAGCTCAAACAGCTTATTGAATAATAGAAATAAAGTATACAATTAAGCCTGAAAAAATGTCGAGACTCATTTTCTGATGCAGCTGGAATATCTTCTGACCGAATTCAACCTGACAACAGTAATTTTAGAATCATGGCTGAAGAATAACATCTCTGAGATCAAGGAATACATAATAATATCTGAGACGATGGTTTGATTAGAATCTGCAATGAAGATACGTTCACTTTTCTACTAGGCATCTGAAAGCAACATATTTTCTTTCGAAGATGATGAAATGAGAAATATATCGCGGTGATCACCAAAGTGTAATTTCTAATATTGCGTTTCCTTAGATGTTAAAAAAACCCAACAACTTTCATCCTTTGACTACATAATGAAATACGTTGATTGAAACGTTTTCTGTCTTTGTAAAGGGTTAATATGATAATAAAATAACATTATTCTTATATCTATATAATGTTTTGAGATGTATGAATATTCTATTTGCTATTTGCCCAATTTATCAAAATACATTGTCGAGTCTGGTTTGAATATTTGACTAGCGGGATAGAAAATGAGAGCACAAAACTGTGATTCAAGCGAACCGCTCACCGCAAAAATTCAGTCGCGGTCTTATTTATATACTCGCTCAAATAAATTGTATGATCATTCTGGTTTACTCTTCATAACCACGAATAAATCTTTCGCCTTTTACTTAAGATTTCCGTGGAGAGGAACAATATTGAGGATTTACATCATTTTTCTAACCCTTGTATTACAACAGGGGTAACAAATGCATAACACATGTAAATGGACCTAATGGATCTCATTTGATAACCCTTTCCAAGTTTCATTTGTATTGCTCAAAAATCAACCTATAGAAAAACTATTCAAAGTGATTAAAGAAAAACAATGCCTGATTCTTTTTTTATCCTGATGCAGGTGGATATTCTGACCGAAATTAACATCGAAACAGAAATTTTGAAGTCTGCTGAACATTAACAATCTCCGGTTCCGATCCGAGATATCGAAATAATATCGAGCGATGGACAATGGATAGAATAAGTCAATGATAGATAGATTCCTTCTACACTAGGTGTCTTGAAGCAAGATACTTTCTTTAGATGAGGAATGTGAAAATATATCGGTGTTAACAAAAGTGACTATTTCGATATTGCGTTTCCTTAGTGAGTATAAATAAACCAAAACTTTCAACATTTTGTACTTTATAAGAAATGACGTTGATGAAAACGTTTGTCCCGTCTTTGTAAAAGGTTAATATGATAACAAGATAAGATTATTCTTATATCTATATAATGTCTTGAGATGTATACATATTCTCCTTGTCCCAATTATCAAAATGCATTGTCCGCTTCTGGTTTGAATATTTGACCAGGTTAGAAAATGAGAGGCACGAAAATGTGATTCAGTCAGTATGTCTTTTAATATATACTAATCGATCAATAAAAAGTGTTAGAATCACTCTGGTTTCTCTTCATAACCACGAATAAAAATATTTCTTCGCCACTTTTACTAGAGATTTCCGTGGAGAGGAAACAATATTGGAGTATTTTACTCATTTTTCTAACCCTAGTAATTACACAGGGTAACAAAATGCATAACACATGTAAATGGACCTATTGGATCTCATTTATGATAAACTTTTAAGTCTCATTTAATTGCTCAAAAACAACAATGAAAACATATTTCAAAGTGATCAAAAACATTTTTAGACTCAGATTTCCTGATGCAGCTGAATTATTTTGACCGATATCAACCTGTAATTAAAACATTTTCTAACCCTATATAACAAAGGGTAACAAAACATAAAAGAAGGATTTCGTAACCCTTTAGCTTAATTCATTAGCTCAGTGACTTAGCTCATTACTTAGCTTATCATTACTTAGCTCATTACTTAGCTCATTACTTAGCTCATTACTTAGCTCATTACTTAGCTAAAAAAGCTTTTTGAATAATGAGAAACAAGTATTACAAAATTAAGCCTGAAAACTATCAAGACTCTTTTTCCTGATGCAGAGCTGGATATTCTGACCGACACTCAACCTGAAACAAAAACATTTAATACGTCTGAATAACCTCATTCTCTGGACCTAATGTCATTGGAGCGATCGTTATTGGTGAGATCCTAAATGCACGACCCCATTCTATATTCTGGAGTTTATCAAAGGAATGCATTTTCAATGAAATATGCTAATTGAAAAATATGTCAATGTTAACCAAAGTGTATTGCAATATCGTTATCGCTTAGTGTTAAATTGTTTAATAAACTTTTAACCTTTTACTACATATGATATACATTATTCTTATTTTTCTTACCTGTATTGCACAGGTAACAAAACATAACTGGTTAAAAGCATAACACATAAAAATGGATCTCCTTTGATAAGCCTTCATTCCGATTTCATTACTCAAAAACATATAAAGGGATTAACCATAATGTCAGACTATTTTCCTGTTCGGCTGAATAGTTTGACCCATACCAACCGGAAACAAAAATTGTGGAGTGAAGTTGTTTTCCTGAATTTTACATTATTGATGTTCAGATGAATCTAAGAAGTTACATATAAGCATGAAAAATATCACTAGTTTAATAAGAGGCTAATTCCTACCTTTTATAACCTATACGTTTAACTTTCTCTGTATTAACTATTGTTTCGGATTTAAAAGAAAATAGAATAGAAAATCTTCATTATATCACGAATAATGATCGTTTCCCTTTCATGACGAGTCCGTTCATTCTTTCTGTTAATCATATCGGTTTATTATCATCATTTCATTAAATTTTATACCATAATAATATTAAAACTTGTATTAAACTCAGTAATTCCTTCTGTAGTACAACATACTAGTATAAACAAATATAACCTTGATCTGACTTGAGATTTTAATCAAAAAGCGTCCTTCTATAACGTATGTGAATTAATTGGGCCAGGAGCGTACGGGTCTCATGGTTACCCCAGGCCCGTCTCTAGTACTGTATGTACTTTATATAGGTAGTATGGGTGATCATAAATATAAAAAAAAAAAAAAAATTTGAACACATAAAATGATTCAGTTAGGATAAACAAAACGGACAGAAAATTCCTGTAGACGATAAATTAAATCAGAACAGTAAACAGGATTTTATTTATTTATTCTCATTTTTTGCCCCCTGCAAACAGGACGTTAGAATTGTACCTGTTGTCTCTCTTATATCATCCTGAAAGGCGACTAAATTTAAGAGTTTGGGACAACGCGAATATATCACAGTCTCCTAAACCGTGCACCAGGCTTTTATATAGAATGGTATATTGTTAAAAGGACGTCAATATGATAACTAAACCAAACCAAGTATGAATACATGTCTCTAACATATCCGAGTTGTCCGATGTACTGGAGGAGCTAGAGCTGAATACTTGGAAGTGCAAATTATCTTCTTTTTAGGATATAATATCTTGATTATTTACTTTGACACTTTTCATTTTCTTGTTGTCTTAATCCTTTTCTTGATTTATCATTTCTTCACTTCTTTTTTTTCGCCTGAACAGTAATGCTAGTACGGATATCAACAGACGATTCCTTATCCGCATCCCCCGTTATTGGTAATAACCGTTACAACCTTAGCTAGATGAGCAGTGGCTGCAAATATAATGTTTAATTAAGTGCAGTATGATGACATTGTGATTGTACTAGAGGCATTTGCCATCCTTTATTTCTTCATTTGATTGTTTGTAAAAAAATCATTGTATAAAAAAATATTTTTTTAAAGCCAACAGTATGCCGGGAAAATTCATGTGTATTCGTGAGACGAGACTGCGATACTGCCAGATGGGTTGTAATTTCGCGAGACGATACAGCGACGGCCGTGAGGCGAGTCACGATGCTGCGAGACGAAATCACGATACCGTGAAAACAAGATCACATACATGTACCGGAATATTGATAATTTCCATATAACATGTTTATATCTTTTAACTAAATCTAATGTAATGTTGCTGGTTGTAATTACGTAGACTCACCACGCATTGTCGTGATCTGGACTCGCGTAACCGTGGGTATCGCCGGTATCATGATCCGCGTAAACATCAAGATCCATTGAATGAGCCACTTAAGACATGTTTGAAAAAAAAAACATCCACTTTTCCTTGTTTCTTCATCAGTTACTGTATCGTCTATCTTCATCAAACGTCCATTTTTTCTCGAATTATTGTATTAGTTTCTGTTGTGACAGCTGGCTTTCGTAGAAGATGCGGACGTCTTCTTGCAAAATTTGCTCTAAAATTTCGTTAATAAAGTAACAGCCTAGATGAACATGACAGGAACGCAAGCATTAGTAAGGTTTTCATTTTTCTGAATTTGGTTGTGGGCAGTTTGTATGCGATTTATAACATTAGAATGAACATCTTGGTATCTTCGACAGCATGTTTCAGATATAGCACTATAAAATGGACAAGCGTTTCATTAAACAAGAAAACAACACAAACATACCGCAGTCTCCCAAAACACCAATCTTGCACTTCATATATACAACACACTCCGCATACATAACCGCGACTTGCTAATTTAATCAAACAAACAAAACCGTTTTCGTCTACAAAAGTGTGTAATGTAAATTAACAAACATTATATTTTTTTTTTAATTCCTCATGTCAGTTGATACTAAGTAATTACTAAAATAAATTGTAGAGAGTCGGGAATGAAAATCAAAGGTCCACCACGTGCGCGAGACCAGCAACGGACATATTTGTTGTCATATTGATTCATGTAATTAATACACAGGTTTGTCAATTCTTCAATATTCATAAATTTTATTAATTAATCATTGCTCTGATTGGTAGCTTATACTCAAAAACGGCAAAAATGTTATCTAAATATCAATGAAATTCTGTTTCCAAAGCGTTTTAAGGCCTGGTCCCACTGGAACCCTGGAAGGTTTAGGCATAACTTGGGCACAAAAATGGATTATATTTAGCCTGACGTAAAACACTTACCAGTGTGAATCTTGGTTTTGTTCAAAACAATAAATAAACCTTTCGCTTTTATTTAAATTATTTCTGTGTAGAGGAATGATTAGAAATATTTACTAACTCTGTAGTAGTAAGGAGCAGATTTAATTTTTTAAATGAAATTATCATTTCCCTTTATTGGACATGCTCTTAATCGCATCAAGAACCGAAATTTAGTTTTTAGCAAAGCCATTAAATTTTGCCTGAGGGCACCTTCAGTCAAGATATCTAGAAAATCGATAGGGGCTTCATTTTAAGATGTTTCAGACAATATTGTCGATCTTATCAATTCAAGGCTCATGCAAAATATAATTCTAATTTACACTTAGATGATGTATACCAAAATCCTTTCTCCTTTTTTTCCTATCGAAGATTTCCTCTATTTTACGTAGCTTTTTTGGAACAAGAGCTATAGAATGTATACAATTTCCTGATGAGATATTGTGCTGATCGAATTCGGTAAAAATCATTGCTTTTCTTCAGAAGAAGGGGGATACAACTTCAATTCGCCACCGCCCCTTATGCAACAGGAGAGGTGGCGATGATATGAGACAGTCACAACGTTTTATTTTCAAATAAGTGGTTTTCTTATCTACTAATGTATTTCACTCTTGTCTAAATTTTAAAAACACACATCACATACTAATAAACTCAATATTTTATTCGGTGTGCATTAAAAATGCTAGTTACTACAAGCAAGCAGCGTTTTCCAGACTTTGTTGTATTGTATGCAGAAGGTCAAAGTTTGTTACAGTCAAGGGATGATGGTTAGAGGCAATGGAGGACAGTTCGTTTGTATCTAGCTTATCACCAATGCCAATAGCAAACACGTTGTCCACTGTCTTTTTGAGAGGACGGTAGCCTCGTGTGCAGTAGCTGTAGATGGATCTGCGGATTGTCCGTCGGTAATCACTATCACTATATGAGTAGCATTTTGACGTCGCACCATGTGCCGGAAGGAAACTGTTTTCTCGTACGAATTTCAGAGCCAATGACGTATTGGTTCCGGGGCTCCCATGTATTGGAGGTTTTGGATGGCGTGGAGAACATCGGGTCGGTGCTTGTAGGTATTCAGGTAAAAAGTCGTTTCCTGATGGCAGATGAAAACGTCACAGTACTGAACTTGGACATTGTTTGGACCTATTTCAAATCGTTTTGGGCGAAGTTGTATACAAAATTAATTTTTGCTTTGTAAAGTTTTCCTGTTTTTTCACTTTCGGAAGAATCCAGGACAAAAACGATGTCAGCAGGTTTGTCACCGCATTCTGCAAAGAGTGATAGAATACTGAGTTAACGGCAGTACATTTTTGTTTTGTTAAAATATCGGTATGGCCAGAAGTTATATAGTCATCCCTGTGTTATGTATGTTATTTTATTCTTCGTTTTATAGTGTTTGGGCAGTTCATTATTATTAACTCTGTCAATACATTTGACGAACATGTAAGAGGCAAATGCAAAACATGAATAGCTGAGAATGGGGATGCGGCATTAAGAAATGGAATTGTCTACTTAAAGAATGAAGAAGAGGAATAAGAAGGAGAAGGAGAGAAAGACGAGGAGACGTTACTTAATACTACCTGGTTTGACGGTTGTGGTAGTGGTGGGGGTCGTTGTAACTGTAGTTGGTGTGGTGGTGGGAAGAGCTGCAAAGAAAATAAATACTATTAGTTTACGATAAGAATCGCTAAATATCATTGTTATATGACAGATAGTAATATGACAGATACATTGAGAATATCCAAATAGCTTTAGTGAAACGTTATCCATCAATTTGATCAAAGCAAAAACCTTAAATTAAATCTAATATAATAAGAATCGTTATAATGTGTCTTACGTGTAGTATGGGAGAGGGATACGATCTGGAAAATTAATCATATTAGTTTAGCCATCACATTATTATAAACAGTTTTCAATGGATTTTAAAACAAAAAGCTAACTAATTATACCACATATGGGTAATTCTGTTTTTAAATCTTGATTTTTGATTTATATAAAAACGAAAACGATTACGAAGATAACAGCTTCCTCATAGAAGATATAGTAGACATTTTAAAGAGTGACAACCATTATAATCACACGCAAAAATTATAAAAAAATACAATGGTAAGCTCTTGAAAAATTGACAATTATTTAAAAAAAAAAACCGCGTTTAAATGGTTTCGTGGATTTACAAAGTCTCCGGATTCAAAATGGTACACTTAACGTTCAGTTACAAATCTCTTTGACGATGCGACCTTTGAGATTTTGTAAGTCAAATGGAAGTTTCCAGCTTGGAAGACATGCTGATGAGATCATCTGTAGCGATAACTTTGAGTTCTGGCGGTGTCCACGGAAAGACCGATGCCAATAGCGAAAACCTCATCCACGTGCCTTTTTAGAGAATGGGCAGCCGATTCTGTATTCGTGGGCTCATTGGATTCTACCGTCAAGTAAGAACTAACACAAAACGTTTGGCTCCGTTACGTGGGCCATATGGTGATGAGTCGGACGAAAGATGTTTCGTTCCACGGTATGCAGTCCGAGATCATTCGTGTCTCTCCATCTTTGGTTAGGCGACATGCTGGACAGTCTTGGAGAAGTGAGGGTTTTTGCGTGTATTGTTCGTAAGAAAATCCGGGCCCTGGAGGACGTAGAGAATGTTTCCAATCCGACCTGGGGGGGGGGGGGGGGGTGTGTCGGGTTAGGGAAATGTCGAATTTCGTTTATAACTGAAGATACAAACTGTTTTCGTGTAACTAGGAAGTTTAGCACTGCCTTCACTTCCAGTAAGAATCTAGTAGAAACACGAGATCCCCGGCTGGCTGATCTCCAGACATACTGAAAAATAATAAAAATTTTCAATCCTAATTTCTTAATGCTTATTTACATTTCTATTTGACACCTTAACCTTAATACATTTGTATACCTAATCATCGATAGAGGGGCAAATGGAAAAGACGAATAGCTATGATATTAGATCATTTAGATTGGAGTTTATATGAATTCATATAGTGAAAGAGCTTGATTTATGTTTTCATTCTATGCCAAATGGTAATGTGCACAATGGATTGTTTTTGATAATTTCTCTCGGTATTCAAGTTTGATTCTACTGATATATCCTTTTTTTCTACACGAAGCTAAAATTTCATCGCACATTTGGCACATCCTACCTGTACAGGTGGTATCCGTCAGTTCCTTCTCCAGCACACGTTGAGCAGTTCAAAGTTACTGACGGTGAATACATGTTTTCGGCGTCCGATGCTATGGCAAGTAGTTCGGCCTTATCCACAGCGCTCCCTATTCCTAAGGCTATGACCGTCACATTGGGCTGGTGTTTCAGACTGTTAGCATTAGCAACTGTCATCTGTGGTTCGTTTGATCGTCCGTCCGTCATCACCACAACGTACTTCTGTACTCCTGGCCGTCCACCATTTTGTACTAGAAAGGTAAAAAAAATGAATAAAGTTGAAGAATTGAATTGGTTATACTATTTTTAGTTTTTATTTTAATAATAGATAATCTCGAAAATATATATTCCATTAGTGCAGTATATTACATGTTTCACTATCCCACATGTTTGATTGAAGAATTCAATCTACTTGCTCCCTCTGCCACATACCCACCAACTCACTTAACTATGAGACCTTTGAGATAACATTCTATATCAGTGCAATCCGAATTGCTTTTAAAAAAAACTTTGTTTGAACTCCTTATGGTTAAGGCCGTGTTAAAACTTAGCTTACAATAAAGCTTTACGTAAACTATATTAGCCTTGTCTTGATTCATTTTAAGTAAATAATATAATACCGTATCTAGAATATAAAAATTATCACTAAAATGTGGCTTGATTACCTTTTGTCTCTTCGACATCTCTGATTCTAGATTCCTAAAATTCAAACTAGAGGGAGAAATCCAGTAAGTACATAAAACTTTGCAAACCGGTCTTTGCCTATTTCGGATCTCTCTCTATATTCTAGCATAATTAATCTCTGATTCTCGATTCCTAAAATTCAACTAGAGGGAGAAATCCTGTAAGTACATAAAACTTTGCAAACCGGTCTTTGCCTATTTCGGATCTCTCTCTATATTCTAGCATAATTAAATGGAATTTTCTATCTTAACTTATAGAAACATTTTGTCTCTGCGACATCTCTGATTCTCGATTCCTAAAATTCAACTAGAGGGCAGAAATCCTGTAAGTACATAAAAACTTTTCCAAATCGGTCTCATTGCCTACTTCGGATCTCTCTATATTCCTAGCATAATTAAATGGAATTTTCTATCTTAACTGATAGAAAAGCAATTAAAACCTGTATAATCCAGAAACATGGCTATACCGGCCAGATATGCTGGTACCGGTTGACATCCGGTTTTTAACAAGTCACACGGATATTGTAATTCGGTTAGAAAATCTTTTCAATAGATAAGGGTCTGGTGGCCAGACAATACCATACCTGCTATGCTATGTGACTTGGCATAGTTTGAGTGCTAAAATGTGTTGCGGTTTCACCATTGAGGTAGTGTATTTTGGTTGATAGCACCTTTGGAGTTCCTGCTGATTCTGGTTTTCGTTCAGATCGAAGTCACCTCGCACTCCGGTTGGAGAAAGTGATGGAGGCGAACTGAGTGTTGTTTGGACCGATGGTGAAGCGAGAAGTGAAGTTCCTCAGGAAATCTACTTGTTTATTGAAGTTGGCGCTTGTTTTCACTACCAGAGGAATCCAACTAGAAAGACGAAATCGGCAGGGAGCAAACCACACTCTGTGCGATGTAGAAATAGAATGTTGGTAATAACTAAGGACAACGGTAATATATAAGTATGTTCTATCGCATAACATTATGTACTTGTTTTAGGCCAGTTGAATGTTAGTGCAAATGCGAAAAAATGTAAATTATTAATTCAGCACGGATATAAATTAATAATTAGTTGGTTCAATACCAATATACCCTTTTAAAGAATAGCGTCATGCATGAATTAACGCTTCAAAGGCAGTGAGAAAAATTACGATTACAATATAAGAAAAAGCAAACTATTTTAATAATTTAGCTAATTCATTTAAAACAAAATTCAAATGATACCAAGTGCTACATAACAGTAACTAACGCCCTACCTGCAGGGTTCAAACGGTAACTATCACAATGCCTCCAAAATAATAAAAAAACATAGCTCCTAACAGTAGTCATTGACTCTTCAGTGTATGCAGTTTATATAAATCAATGGTAATGTGTGGTGTCTATACTGATATCGAATAGGAATCCAACAGGGTAGAATACGTTTTTGTAGTACTAAACATATCATATTTGTAAATATATATTCAGAATCCTGTCTTCAGTGTGATTTAAAATTAATGTAGTTCTTCGAAAATGTTAACGACGAAAGTCATGATAACGTGCCATGACCCTGAAATCAGTCACGTTTGTCTAAAAGGTATCTTTTATATTAGTTTTATAACTAATATTTTATAAACACTTATGTCTCCCGAGTGTCTTACAATGACGATGATAAATGTGAGGCTTACCTATGGACGATACTGAGTAAACCGTGTTGATTTGAGCCCCAATGGCGAGGAGAAGGACGAGACACAACATGGTGGTGCCGACGGACAGATCTCGGAACACTGACGGCCGAGAACGGACTCAGTCGTCATATATCTCCTCACCTTTGACACGTACGTGGCCTTCTCCAATGATAAGTTGTCGGCGATAGTGTTCAAATATAAGTTCTACGTTAAACGTATTGTATACTACTGTAAAACCACTTTATGTTTGCGTATACTATGTTTAACGCCGTCTATATCTATTTGCGATGGAAGATTCATAGTGATATTTATACATTTATATATATAAAAAAAATCTTTTGTTTTTAAAATAAATCTCACGTTTTGATTTCCCGTATCTTTTTTCATAACAATATATTTACATTTCCGATGTTTCGTCACTATAATGAATAAACCAACTGACCAAAACAAACATTTGCCTATGAAAACACTAATGAATACAACGATTCTCGTGCCTCGATCAGCTGATTTCAAACATCACGCCACCAGTTTCATATCAATAAGAAAAAGTCCCCCACAATAATTTGATGCATAAAGTTTTAAATGTTGTTTGTTTCTTGATAAAGAATTCAACTAAGGTTTACTATAATAAATCAATCAAATCTTATTTTAACTGTATGGGTCTTGTTTAATCGTTTGCCATTTGCAAACAAAAAGTTTGACAGAAAGGCGGAAGCTTTGAAAACGCGACGTTATGGAACGAACATTGTCATACAAGCTGTTCCATTGATCTCGTTTCTTGTTGTATATGGTTGTATGCAATAGTTTTAAATATAATAACCTTTCAAATAATTTTTATTTTCAGAATTATTTTTATGTAAATATATGGATTAAATGTATTTTTCTAATTTCCATAGCGGCTATGAACAGAAAAAGTCGATCTACCATATTCTTAAACGCTCCACGGGCAATAATCGGATAAGAAGATTAACTTCTGCTATTCATAGCCGCTATGAAAATTAGAGAAATAGATTCAATACCTATATGAAAAACAAATCCGAAAATGACGCGAAAACCCGACGTGATTATCGTGACGTCACAATAAAAATTTGACGTTGTTGTATTGACTTGGACAAATAATTCCTTGTAAAATCAATAGAACCATACACGTGTAAAATGTATCAATGTTTTATCATGTAGTCTTGAAAATTAATTATAAAAGAATTTATGTAACTAAATTCAAATATCGTCTGGTTATTGAAATAAAAAAAAAAAAAAAAAAAAAAACAACTTCTTACATAGCCGCGATGAGAATAAAAAAAAAATAACTGACACCAATGCTTAAATTATATATACGTTTCTGGTTGCAACATAACGCTAACATTTGTAACTCTCTAAGACAAAGTGGGTTTTGAAGTTAAATAAAGTTGTTCATGGCCATTGCATGGTCATTATTTAAACATATTTTCATGTGTTGCTTTCCAATCATTTTCAAGACTCGCGTTCTGTAATGTTTTCGACCCACGATATTACCGATTTTGTTTTACAATTTTAGTTTTTGCAACTTATGTAGTTTGGCAGTCCTTTATCAGGTGACTTCAATGTTTAGTAAATGTAGTTTGATGCCATAAGGTGCATTATTATGCTACAATACACTGTGTACAGCTTTTTGTCGTGATGCCCCGTCAACAATGGCGAAGGTGTCGAAAATTTAGGAGCTAAATACACCGGATCAAAGGTAGAAGTCATGAGTAAGAAAAATAACTTCAATAGATTAAAGCGATTTCAAGTTGTAATTATTTCCGTATCCTACAATTATAAACATGGCAATCCACTATCGTAGACTGTTTTCAAAGCATAGTTTGGACATGATCCAGAAGGGTAGAAAAGTCATGATACAGAAAAATAACCTTCAATAGTTTAACATTTCAAAGTGGAATTATTTCCGTATCCCACCTACAATTATAAACATGTGCAATCACTATCGTAAGACTGGGTTCAAAGCATAGTTTGGACATAGAGGGCAAGACAAAAACAATTAATTTAGATAATAACTATGTACAATGTTTCTTTCAATATAATCGACGGAACGTTATTCACGTATTTTTAGGACGGAGCCTAATATGTCAAAAGGCCAGTTTATCGACATTTTATAAGCATTACATTTATTATCTAACGTCGGAAACAAACATTTGACCATTGTACGTTATATGTGGCAGCAACCATTGGACACTGTAGTATGAAATTGCAAATCTTATCTCTGGACTCCCTTGGGGTCCCTTAAATCCCTATTAGACATAAAGTTTACACGAAGGGTTATACAATCATTGAAAATCGATTTTCTTCATTTTGTCAATTGTGATTCATTCTAATTCTTATATTTTTTATTTTCTATTTGGCATAATTCCTATCATTTTACAGTCGGTGGTGAATTGATGAGTATAAACCCGTTGACATTTCAACCCAAGGCTGGCTCAACTTGATTTCTCGTATAGATTGAGATATTGATGGTCCAAAATCAAAAACAGAACTTTTGGTGTTTTTAGTACCGAACTTCACGTTTCGATGAAGCAGAGTCTACATATATCAAAATAGGTTTGAACGCATAAACCATGTACGCTGGGTAATACAGAATGTAGAAAAGTTGACAATTTTGTTTACGTTACAACCGTAACGGCTTTGAGCAACACTTCTGTGCGTAATGATAAATAAAACAATGTTGAACGATATACTGTTTTTGTCACATTCCGAGACTGTTGCAATTTTAGCATGTTGTTTGTCGTTGAGTGTGTGTGTGGTTCGCTTACAACATGTAACATCTTTGTGTTGTACTGCAAATGGATAAGATATCGTCAAGTATATATCAGTCTTCTTTCAGTTGGCGTAAGTTAATCCAAAACGACCTAGCACTGATAATGCAATTTTTAGTAACCTCGGTGAAAGAACAAGTCCAGTACGTTTATCTACTCTGAATCCGGCGAGAGTAGTCCTTACATACACTATGTACATTTGGGTGTTTCGAAATATCAATGAGAAACGGAAATCCTTCAATGGTAGCTTTACAACTCTTGTAATGAGAGATTAACTCTAATTGATATATTGAAGTGTTTGAAACAACAACTGTAAACACATAAGCTAAACATGTTTTGAGAGCGGTAAACGTTTACAGTAGGTGGAACTACCTGTTTTTGTACATGATTCCACGAAACGACGTCCCGATACATTAGAAAAATCTCCAAATACTCCGGAAATATTATTTACATGGAAACTATGGTAAACATCCGTGTATGGCAATGTAATTTCAAACGTTTGAACGATGCAAATTAAGTAGAACTCTAAGCGATCATTCAAAATTGCAGAAACTCCTCTTGTTTGTCCACACCATTGAAGTCCTAGACACAGGCGGATTGAATCGGACGCCGCGTCCCACGAACTACGTTAAAAATCCTGCCACGTTATGAATTGTGTAAGCTGTGTTGTTTAAACAATACGAAGGTAAAAGATTAAAACCAAACGAAATTGCAACCATGTTGTTTTTAACAACAGATAAAATAAAACGAATTATAGAATCTCCAGAATATAGCTGTTTTCATCAGACTGAACGCTTTTTGTAACTATGTATGTTCATTGATAAAATTGGGCGGGAATTTCTATTCCGCCACTTCGAGTGACTGATTTCCAAATGCCTGGTCGGAACCAAACGATATAATTCAATTTAGTCTAAAAAATGCCATAAACACTGTTAAGGGGGTAAATTTTTTGATCTAAAATGAGAATAAAAGTTTAAGACTGTAAATATAATGATTAAAGTTATCCTTTCTGGTGGTTCTATCGAAGAGCATAAAAGTTTTGAAGTAGGGTATTCGAATATTTGGTATTCATGGACGCGGCGAATCCTTCTCCAAATATCGACAAACCCCCTAACACAACTTTATTCCTCTTCGATAGAACCACCAGAAAGAAGACTTTAATCCTTAATGATTTGAGCCTTTAAAACAAAAAACGGTAAATCCAAGTATACATGTATGCTTATCATTTTGCTGTAAATATCATCTAAAATTAAATATAGAGAGGCAGCATGGGAGAAATATCCTTTAAGTCCCATAATTAATAGTGATAACACAAATATTTAACCTGTTTGTTTATTTATTTATCATTGTTTGCAATAAAAACACACACACAACATGAAAACCAACTCACTATTTTATTTACATGATCCTAGTGTACTACATTTTCACAGCTTCTACCTTTTGGGTTCGATGTAATTAGCTCCTACTTTTTGACATGTTTGTAACAGTGGACAACACTGTACACAATGGTAGTTATAGCGTTTAAATTTCCACCTAATGATGTCCTACTCAGTCCTGTTAAAACATTGGGCCGCACATGCCCTCCACCTCTTGGTCCGCGAGTATTTCGAAGTCCTATGTGGGGCAGTTTGTTCAGGTACTGACTGCTGGTCGTGGTTTTTCTCCGGGAACTTCTGGCTTTTCCTACACCAACAAACCTGACACCGACACTCCTTTAAATGACCCTGGCTGTTAATAGGACTTTAAACTAATCAAACCAAAACTGTTAAACATTGATTGGAATATAATAAAGTTTGTTTGGTCAGATTTTCCATTTAAAAAAATATATAATATTGTTACTTGTTTATGATTTTTCTATCAATCAAATCTCTTTTTGGCCCTCAAGTTTTCACTATAACAGCCAAGGCTACATCCAGCACGCTTCGCACAACATTCCGGAAAAAATGTAATAGAGCAAATATTTATTTGAGAGGACCCACGAAATCCACTTCGTATCAAAAGATGGTTCGTCATAAGCAAATTCGGTCACATCTTTGACTGACATATTAAATAACTTTGTAATATAGAGCCAGGGCGATTGAATTTTTGATCTCCAGTGAGAGGTTGGACAAAAATATTAACAAAGGTTTCTGTCACCTGGAATTGATAGGGTTTGCATGTACCTCTTGTCAGATAGACAAGAGTCCACCCGAACCCCTCAATGAGGCAAAAACCTCTGTCTTTGAATAAATTTCAAAACAGACCTCTATTATTGCATACAAATGATCTGTTTAAAGCTAACCAGTAGAATTATGCCCACAAACGAAATTAACAACAAAGCCCAGGTTACGATTTGTAGTACTATGACCAGAGAACCTGTAAGATACATTTTATAAAATTCCAAAAGCCACCATGGGTACCTGCGCTAATGGATAATTGTTATGTTGCCACCTCGCCGGGTATAACACCAGGGTTCCCTTTTTCTCGGTCCGAAATTCTGTCTCAATTGATATGTTACTTTACGTTCCACATAGGTAAAAGTAAACTCAACGCAACGGACAAATGCGCATTATCCCTATACCAATAAATGTCACCATGACCTAGGTCATATGACCTAGAAAAGGGCTTTAAAAACGGCTAATCAAACGACTTTTACAGTTGGTTACTTAAACGTATTTCTTGTCCTAAAATTAGTTAGATTTGACATACTCATCTATATTTCTCATGGCCAAAAAGTTCCAATAACCCATGCATATGTTTAATAATTGAACGTAAAGTTTACAGGCTGGAATAATTTGGGAAGATTCGGATGTGACATCTTTTTTGGAGTTGGTGTGACCTTTATAACTGAAAACCTCAAAATCAGGTAGAATATCACCTTCGTTTAACATTTTTTGTCCAACCTAAGTTGCTCATTGTCTGACCCTAATAAGCTATATCTGTCGTAAGAAATTTTACTGTATTTTTATAACCAACGTCTGGTATACAAACATTGGCCTTTGTATGTGTATGTGACAGTAAAAATGAAAGCGGATACTATTTTTACTTATTTATTTATCATTGTTTGCAGATTACAGTATGCACGGGTACAGAAAAACCAACTCACTATTTTTATTTACATCAACTGGATGCTATTTTACTACAAGCAGCGTTTTCCAGACTTTGTTGTATTGTAATGCAGAAGGTCAAAGTATTGACACGGTCCAAGGATGATGGTTCCAGATTGCAATAGTGGACAGATTTCGTTAGATATCTAGCTTATCACCAATGCCAATAGCAAATACTTAGTCCACTGTCCTTTTGAGAACAATCAGCCTCGAGGGTGCAGTAGCTGGTGTAATCTGCCGGATTGTCCGATCAAGTAATCACTATCACAATATGAGTAGCATTTTGACTCCCACCATGGTGCCGGATGGTAAGCTGTTTTTTCTCGAACGAAGTTGCAGAGCCACACGGACGTGTTGGTTTCCGGCTCCCATGTATTGGAGGTTTTGTATGGGCGTGGTAGAACTTCGCGTCGTGATTGTTAGGTATTTAGTAAAAGAAAGTCGTTTCTCTGATGGCAGATGAAAACGTCACAGTACTGAATTGGACATTTCTTATGGACCTATTTCAAATTGTTTTGCGATTTGTGTATACAAAATTAATTTATGCTATTGTAAAGTTCTCCTCTTTTTCACTTTCTGAAAGGAAATCCAGGACAAAAACGATGACAGCGGTTTGTCACCGCATTCTGCAAAATATTGATAGAAATACTGAGTAACCGGCGAGTGCATTTTTTTTTTTGTTTAAAATGTCGTTATGGCTAGAGGTAATATGGGTCATCCCCTGTTGGGTTATCTATATTTTTTTTATTCTCTCGTTATCATAGTGTTGGGGCAATTCAGTTATTATCAGAATTCTGTCGAGTAAAATCATTAGATACATACGTTCTGTAATTTAGTTTTTGAAACGAAAATGCAGAGGGAAAGATGCAAAAAAATTGAATAGCTGAGAACGGGATCCGGCATTAAGAACGGAAATGTTCTATTTAGAGTAAAGACTAAGAGGAATAAAGGAGGAGGAGGAGGAGGACAGAGGGGACGTTCTACTCAATACTACCTGGTTTGACGGAGTTGTGGTAAGTGGTGGTAGTCCGTTGTAAACTGTAGTTGGTGTGGTTGGTAGGAAAGAGCTTTAAAGAAAATAAAAATACTATAATATGTACGAAAAGAAAATCGCTAAAAAGCATCTGTTATATCACAGTATTGTTTCTTTGTACAGATACATTGAGAAATATCCAACTTAGCTTTAGTGAAACGGTATTCATCAACTTGATCGAATGCAAATAATTTAAATCAAATAGTATTGTGAAAAATAGAGTCGTGTAAAATGTGTTCTTACGTTGTAGTAGTGGGAGGAGGGATACGATCTGGTAAATGTAAATCATAATAGTCTTTAGTCAACGTCATCAATTATACATAGTTTTTCAAATGGATTTAAAAACAATAAGCTAAAAAAAATACCACCGTAATGGATAAGTATGTTTTTTTAAATCATAATTTTGAATTATATAACGAAAACGAATACGTAAAAACAGCTTACTCATAGAATATATCGTAAGACATTTAAAAAGAGTGACTACCATATATATCCACTTCAAAATATTTATAACAAATACAATTTTTTGCTTCTTGACAAAGTCGACAATTTAATATTTAATAAACGCATTAAATGTTTTCAATATGAGGATTTACAAATAGTCCCCTGGTATTCAAAATGGTTCACTGTATAACGTTTCACAAATCTTTTTTGACGATGCGACCTTATGAGATATTGGTAATGTCATGGAAGGTTCCCAGCTATGAAGACATGGCTGATTATCATTCTGTAGCGATAACTTTTGAAGTTCTGCGGCGGTCCACGGAATGACCGATAGCCAATAGCGAAAAACCTCATCCAGCACGTGGCCTTTTGAGAAGAATGGGCAGCCTCATCTGTATAACCGATGGCACATTGGGAACTACCGTCATTAAGTACTATCGACAAAGCGGGTTGGCTCCCGTGACGTGGAACCATAGTGGTGATGATTCGGCATGAAGAGATGGTTTTTGTTCCACTTTATGTTTAAGTCCTAGATCAGTTCGCTGTCTCTCCCATCTGATTAGGGCTACCTGCTGTAACAGCTTGATATAAGTTTGGGATTATTTGCGTGTCTATTGTTGGTAAGAGAATCTCTAGCCCAGGAAGACGTAAGATAATGTTGCCAATCCGACCTGTGTGTCGGTTGGGTAAAATGTCGAATTCGTTTATAACTGAAGATACTAAACTTTTTTCTTTAACTGGAAGTTAGCGCTTCCTTCACATCCAGAAGAATCAAGCATACACCACGAGATCGGGCTGGCTGCATCTCCACATACTGAAAAAAATGATTAAAGTTTTCCAAGACATTATTCTTCATACTTCATTCCATTTCTATTTGACACCTTAACCTTAATCTACCAAACCTCGGTTAGAGTGCAAATGGAAAAGACAAATAGCTATTGATATTAGGATCATTAGATTGGGAGTTTATATGAATTCATATAGTGAAATTCCTTGATTTCTTTTTTCATTCTATGCCAAAATGGTTATGTGCACAATTGAGTTGTTTTGATGATTTCGCTCAGTATTCAAGGTTTTATGATACTACACAACTTTCTTTTTTCTAACACGAAGCCTAAATTTTCATCTGCATATTTATCAACATCCTACCTGTACATGTGGTATCCGTCAGTTTCCTTCTCCAGCCACGTTGCAGCAGGTCAAAAGTTACTGACGGTAGAATGCCTGTTATGGCGTCCGAATGCTCATGGCAATATAGTTCGTGCCTTATCCACAGCGCTCCCTATCCCTAAGGCTATGACAGTCACATTGGGCTGGTGTTTCAGACTGTTAGCATTAGCAACTGTCATCTTCTGTGGTTCGTTTTTGATCGTTCCGTCGCCGTCATCACCACAACGTACTATCTGTACTTCCTGGCCGTCCCACCATTTTGTACTAGATGATTCCATTGTTAGAATAAATCATAGGTAACACAATATCCTAGAATATAATCCAAAGTGCCAGAGCCCGCTTCATCGATGTTGTGATTTGAAGGATCTCAAACCAAATAATAAAGAAATTGGTTTTTTCATTTAAATATTCAATGTTAGCGTACTTTAAGTGTGCAGTGTTTGATATTTCGGGAGGTTTAACAAAATATATGTTAAATTATACCGGTATCTATTTTTATGATACTTAAAAGTTTTTCAAGATGTAATAAGTTTGAATAATAAACTTAATTATCCTGGAAATAACTGTAAGTAAATTTAATATTTCTAAATAATTGTCTTAAATAATAAAAGCGACACCAATGAAACCGTTTCAGACTCTGAGTTAATCATTTTTTTTATAATTCTATTCTTTTAATTACTATAATTATCAATTTCATCAATGTCTCTTCCAAAGACAAAAAATAATAAGTAAACATATCCAGTATCTTAAATATCCACTTTAACATTGAAGAATATTTTCGGAAAATATTATAACAATATAATTATTACCAGTTTGGTTGTTTCCTTTTTTATAAAACTTACAAGGTTTTTTCTTTGACGACACTTTTTGTACTATATAAATCATGGCAAGGATACTTTTTGCCGCAAACAAGAGTACATTATTTTCATTTACGTATAGTCAACTACGTATTTCTTTATCAAATTCGACAAGATCGCTAGCCGTTTACATCAAGAGAAAACTTCAATGAAATGAACCAGACTTTTACAAGTCCTTCCGGTAAGCCGAACAGATACTGGCGAGATATTAATTATCGTGCCAGAACAATATATAATATAACCGTTGATGTTTGTACTTTGACGACTTCTGACACATGATGAAACATGGCCCATATACTTTTAGCGAAGGTAAAAGGTACATTATTGTGAGTTACTTATAACACCTCAACTTTCTTTTTTGAATCCATAAGAACGCGTAACATCAAAAGACTTTCTACAAATACATCGGACTTTTGCCAAGTCCCTTCATAAGGGCTACCCTGTACATTACACGGCCAAATATAAGTTTATTGTACCACTTTAAAATTGCTCGTACATAATATAGATCTAGTATTAATCATTTCTATTTTCAATATGAAAAACGCAGTTTGTCCGATAAACAAAAGACCACAACTTCCCAGTGACCAGACACATACCTATTTCAACAAACTATTAACTTTCACTGCGCAATAATACAGTGATATCATCGGATATAGGTTCGTCAATGCAACTAACAGCAAAAAACTCTTTAAAAGCGTTATAAAGAACTTTCGTTTTGTAGTAACCTTTCCAAACAAAACATTTGATTACAGTAATCGATCAGTAGCATGAATTAACGTAAAATGATAAATGAACCATACAACAATCCATAATCACCGGAAGTCTGCCGCGAGGAAGACAGCGAAAGAAGGCGTTGTTCGTGATGTTGTTCGGGAGACTACTATCTTGGAGTAATACCAATATCATAGAGTCTCCAACGGAACACTTAAAACACTCCAAGCCATGGTGTATATGTAATGTACAAATCCAATGACGTTGGTTTTTGAATATTGGGATTTTATGTTTTCGTAGCCATCAAGTAGTTAAGTGAAATGAACAAAACAACTTTAATTTTTCATACGCCGGAGGTGGTTTCATTGTTCTGATGTGGCACAGGCACGCCTAGCGTACCTATATTAATAAGAATGGCTAGTTTCACAGCATCAAAAAAATATCACTAAAATGTGGCTTGATAACCTTTTGTCCTCTGCGACTATCTCTGATCCTAGATTTCTAGAGGGAGAAGATACCAGTAAGTACATAAAACTTTCCAAACCGTTATCCTTGCCTATTTCGGATCTCTCTATATTCTAAGCATAAATTAAATCTTGAATTTTCTGATGCTTAACTGATAGAAAAGAGCAATTAAAAACCTGTATAATTCCAGAAACCGATGACTAAACCACCGGCCAGGATATGCTGATAGTACCGGTGACATCCGGTTTTAAACAAGTTCCAGGGTAATTGGTAATTCTGCTGAGAAAAATCATTTTCAATATGGTAAGGGTCTGTGGCCAACAATACAACTACCGGTAAAAAAAACCCCCCCTTGCTCTATGCTATGTGACATGGCATAGTTGAGATGCTATAGATGTATGTTGCGTGGTTTCATCACCATTGATGTAGTGGTATTTTGTTGATAGTCACTTTGGAGTTCCTGCTGATTCTGGTTCTCGTTCAGATCGAAGTCACACTCGCACTCTGGTGAGAAAATTGATAGAGGCGAACCTGAGTAGTGTTGTTTTGGGCCGATGGAGAAGCGAGAAGTGAAGTTCCTCCATGAAATCCACTTGTTTTATTGAAGTTGGCGCTTGATTCCACTACCAGAGGACATCTCAACAGGAAGACGAAATCTGGCAGGGAGCAAACCACATTCTGTGCGGTGTAAGAAATAGAATGTTCGGTAATAACTATAGGACAACGTTAATATATAAGTATTGTTCTGTCCGCATAACATTCTATCAAAAATCTGAAGTAATCATTGGTCGATAATTAAAAACAACAATAACACATCATTAACATAAAATACTGTAAAATGTATTTGTTTTAGGCCATTTGAATATTAGAGCAAATGCTGCGGTGTATATACTGAAATCGAATAGGGACCCAACAGCGTAGAATCATTTTTGGTATTCACTAAACATATCAAATTTGTAAATATATTGTCAGAATGCTGTCATCAGAGTGATAGACAATTAATAGCATGTCATCGGAAATGATAACGACGAAAGACCATGATAACATACATTAACCTGAAATCAAAACACGTTTCCTATATAAAGCGAAAATTTCATAAAACTTATAAGTTAATGTCCTTATACACAGTAAGTCTCCTGAACTGTCCCTCGCAATGACGATGATAAATGTTGAGGCTAACCTATGGACGATACTGCGTAACACCGTGTTGATTTTGAGCCCCAATGGCGAGTAGAAAGGACAGAGACACAACTTGGTTGTGCCGACGAGACAGAATCTCGGAACACTGACCTGGCCGAGGACGGACTCCGTACCTCATAACTCTCCCTCAACCTTTTGACCCGTACGTGGCCTTCCATCCAATGTATAAAGTTTGTCCGGCTGAATAGTGTTCAAATAAAAGTTTCTACGGTTTAGAAACGTATTTGTATACTACTGTAAAACCACTTATGTTTGCGTTGATGACTATGTATTAACGCCGTCTATATTCTATTTAGCGATGGAAGGTTCATAGTGATATTTTATACATTATATATATATAGAAAAAAATCTTTTGTTTTTAAAAATAATAAATCATCACGTTTTTGATTTTCAGTGGAGAAGGAGAAAAAGGAAACATCAAAGAATAGAAGTATCTTTTTTCATAACAATATATTTAATACATTCCGATGTGTTTCGTCACTATAAAGAATAAACCGAACTGACCATCAAAACAACCATTGCCTATGAAAACACTTATGATAACAACGATTCTCCCGTCCTCGATCAGCCTGTTTTCAAACATCACGGCAGTTTCATATCAATAAGAAAAAGGATCCCCCACAATAATTAATGATGACAATAAAGTATTTAATGTGTTGTGTTCTTTGAAATATAGGAATCAACTAAGGTATTACTACAATAAATCCCAATCAAATCTTATTTTAAATGTATGTCCTTGTTTATCGTTTGCCATCTTGCAAAACAAAAAGTTGACAGAAAGGCCTGAAGCTTGAAAACGCGACGTTAGTTGGGAACGACATGTGTCATACAGCTGTTCCCATTGGATCTCGTTTTTCTTTTTCTTGTTGTATATGGTTTTTTGCATAGTTTTAAATATAATAACCTTTTCAATAATTTTTTTGAAATATATTAGATCATGAATTATTTTTATGTAAATATATGGAATAAATGAATTTTTTCTAATTTCCATAGCGGCTATGAACAGAAAAAGCGATCTACATATCTTAACGCTCCACGGGAATAATCGGATAAGAAGATAACTTCTGCTATTCATAGCCGCTATGAAAATTAGAGAAATAGATTCAATACCTATATGAAAAACAAATCCGAAAATGACGCGAAAACCCGACGTGTTATCGTGACGTCACAATAGAAAATTTGACGTTGTGTATTGACTTGGACAAATAATTCCTTGTAAAATCAATAGAACCATACGTGTAAATGTATCATGTTTTATCATGTAGTCTGGAAAATTAATTATAAGAATTTATGTAACTAATTTCAAATTTCGTCTGGTTATGAAATAAAAAAAACAAAACAAACAATTCTTACATAGCCCGATGAAATAAAAAAAAATACTGACATCAATGCTTAAATATATATACGTATCTGTTGCAACATAACGCTAACATTTGTATCTCTCTAAGACAAAGTGGTTTGAAGTAAATAAAGTTGTTCATGCCATTGCATGTCATTTTAAACATATTTCATGTGTTGCTTTCCATTCTTTTCAAGACTGCGTTCTGTATGTTTTCGACCCACATATTACCGATTTTTTTACAATTTTAGTTTTGCAACTTATGTAGTGCAGTCTTTATCACATATTACCGATTTTTTTTACAATTTTAGCCATTAGGTGCATTATATGCTACAATGCACTGTGTACAGCTTTGTCTATGCCCCGTCAACATGGCGAAGGTGTCAAAATGTAGGAGCTAAATACACCGGATCAAAGGTAGAAGTCATGATAAGAAAAATAACTTCAATAGTTAACATTTCAAGTGGAATTATTTCCGTATCCTACAATTATAAACATGGCATCACTATCGTAGACTGGTTCAAAGCATAGTTTGGACATGATCAAAGGTAGAAGTCATGATAAGAAAAATAACTTCAATAGTTAACATTTCAAGTGGAATTATTTCCGTATCCTACAATTATAAACATGGCATCACTATCGTAGACTGGTTCAAAGCATAGTTTGGACATGAGCAAACAAAATCAATTAATTTTAGAAATAACTATGTACATGTTCTTTCAATATAATCGACGGAACGTTATTCAATATTTTAGACGGAGCCTATATGTCAAAAGGCATTTATCGACAGTTTATATGCATACATTTATTATCTACGTCGGAAACAAACATTGACCATTGTACGTTTATGTGGCAGCAGCCATTGGAACTGTAGTATGAAATTGCATCTTAGCTCTGACTCCCATGGGTCCCTTAAATCCCTATTAGACATAAAGTTTTACAAGGGTTATCATCATTAAAATCGGTTTCTTCATTTTGTCAATTGTGATTATTCTATTCTTATATTTTTTATTTCTATTTGTCATAATTCCTTATATTTACAGTCGGTGGTGAATTGATAGTATAAACCCCGTTGATTTCAACCAAAGGCTGCTCAACTTTATTTCTCGATAGATTGAGTATTGATGGTCCAAATCAGAAACTTTTGGTGTTTTTAGTACCGAACTTACGTTCGATGAACATGTACATATATCAAAATAGGTTTGAACGCATATACATGTACGTGTGTAAATACAAATGTAGAAAAGTGACATTGTTTATGTTACTACCGTACCGCTTTGAGCAACACTTCTGTGCGTATGATAAATAAACAATGTTGAACGATATACTGTTTTGCACATTCCGATGACGTTGCAATTTTTACATGTTGTGTGTCGTTGAGTGTGTGTTGTTCGCTACAACATGTAACATCTTTTGTTGTACGCAAATGGATAAGATATGTCAGGACAACATCAGTCTTTCAGTTGCGTAAGTTTAACCAAAACGACCTAGCACGATAATGCATTTTTAGTAACCTCGGGGACAGACAAGTCCTGTACGTTATCTACTGTGAATCGGCGAGAGTAGGCCTTACATACACAATGTACGTTTGGGTGTTTCGAAATATCAATGAAACGGAATCCTTCAATTGTAGCTTTACAATACTTGTAATAGATATCTCTAATATTTATTGAAGTGTTTGAAACAACAACATAAACACATAAGCTAACATTTTGAGAGCGGTAAACGTTTACAGTAGTGGACCTACCTGTGTTTGTACATGTTCCTCGAAACGACGTCCGATACATTTGAAAATCTCCAAACTCCGGAAATAATTACATGGAACTATGTAAACATCCGTGTATTCAAGTAATTTCAAACGTGAACTGATTAAGTAGAACTCAAGTGATCACAAAATTGCAGAAACTCTCTGTTTGTCACACCTCCTTGACACAGGCGGTTTGAATGGGACGCCGCGTCACAACTACGTTAAAAATCCTGCCACGTTATGAATTGTGTAAGCGTGTGTAATCATACGAAGTAAAAGATTAAAACCAAACGACATTGCACCATGGTGTTTTTAACAACAGATAAATAAAACGATTTATAGTATTCCAGATATATGCTTCATCAGACGGAACGCATTTTATTTGTATGTTCATTGATAAATTGGGAAATTCCGCCACTTCGAGTGGCTGTTCCAAATGCCTGTCGGAACCAAACGGTATAATTCAATTTTAGTCTTATAAATGCCACAAACACTATTAAGGGTAAATTTTGAGCTATGAAAATAATAGTTAAGACTGTAAATATAAGGATTAAAGTCTCTTTCTGGTGGTTCTATCGAAGGATAAAGTTGAGTAGGGTATCGATATTTGTTTCATGGACCGCGAATCCATTCCAAATATCGACACCCGCTAGGGACACAACTTTATCCTTCGATAGAACCACCAGAAAGAGACTTTAATCCATTAATGATTTGAGCTTAAAACAAAACGGTAATTCCAAGTATACATGTATGCTTATCATTTTGCTGTAATATCATCTAAAATTAAATATAGAGAGGCAGCATGGGAGAAATATCTTTAAGTCCCGATAATTAATAGTGATAACACAATATTTAACCTGTTTGTTTATTTATTTATCATTGTTTGCAATAAAACACACACAACACATGAAAACCAACTCACTATTTTATTTACATGATCCTAGTTACTACATTTTCACAGCTTCTACCTTTGGTTCGATGTAATTAGCTCCTACTTTTTGACATGTTGTACATGGACAACACTGTACACAATGTATTATAGCGTTTAATTCACCTAATGATGTCAACTCAGTCTGTTAAACATTGGGCCGCACATGCCCTCCACCTCTGGGTCGCGAGTTCGAATCCTATGTGGGGCAGTTGTCAGGTACTGACTGCTGGTCGGTGGTTTTTCTCCGGGTACTCTGGCTTTCCTACACCAACAAACCTGACACGTCCTTAAATGACCCTGGCTGTTAATAGGACGTTTAAACCTACTAATCAAACCAAAACTGTTAAACATTGATTGGAATATAATAATGTTTGTTTTGGCAGATTTTCCATTTAAAAAAATATATATATGTACTTGTTTTGATTTTTCTATCAATCAATTCTCTTTTTGGCCTCAAGTTTCACTATACCACAAGGCTACATCCCACACGTTCGGCACAACATTCCGGAAAAAATGTTATAGAGCAAATATTTATTTTGAGAGGACCAACGAAATCAAAACAAAAGATGGTTCGTACATAAGCAAATTCGTCCCATCTTTCGACATATAGCAAAAACTTTGAAAATATAAGGCCATGAGTCGATGAATTTTGGTCATGAAGGTGGCCAAAAGATATTAACAAATGGAAAAGATAGGGTGGCATGAACCTCTTGTCATATCGCAAATCCACCCGATTGAAAACCTAATAATAAAAAATTCAAAACAGGACGCAATTATTGCATACAAATGATCTGTAACAGCTACCAATTGAATTATGCCCACACAAATTACAAAACCCAGGTACATTTTTGTAGTACTATGACAGAGAACCTGTAAGATACCTTTATAAAATTCAAAAAGCCCCAGGGACCTGCGCTAGGGATAATTTTATGTTGCCCTCCCCGGGTATACACCAGGGTTCCCTTTTTTCGTCCGAAATTCTGTCTCAATTGATATTTACTTAAGTTCCACAAGGAAAAGTAAACTCAACGCAACGACAAAAGATTATCCTATACCAAATAAATTGTCACCATGACCTAGGTCAGATTACCTAAAAAGGCTTTAAACGGCTTTTCAAACGACTTTACCAGTTGTTACTTAACGATTTCTTGTCCTAAAATTAGTTAAGATTTGACATCTCATCTATATTTCATGGCCAAAAAGTTCCAATAACATGCATATGTTAATATTGAACGTATAGTTAAGGCGGATATTTGGGAAGATTCGGATGGACATTTTTGGAGTTTGGTGTACCTTTACTGAACCCCAAAACAGTAAATACACCTTCGTTAACATTTTTGTCCAACCTAAGTTGCCTCATTGTCTGACCTAATAAGCATATCTGTCTTAAGAAATTTTACTGTATTTATTACCAACGTCGGTAACAAACATTGGCCTTTGTATGTGTATGTGACAGTATAAATGAAAGCGGTACTATTTTTACTTATTTATTTATCATTGTTTGCAATACAGTAGGCACGGTACAGAAAAACCAACTCACTATTTTATTTACATCAACTGGATGCTAATTACTACAAGCAGCGTTTTTTTTTTTTTTTTCCAGACTTTGTTGTATTGTATGCAGAAGGTCAAAGTTTGTCACGGTCAAGGGATGATGGTCAGATGCAATAGTGGACAGTTCGTTTGTATCTAGCTTATCACCAATGCCAATAGCAATTACTTTGTCCACTGTCTTTTTGAGAACAAGCAGCCTCGTGTGGCAGTAGCTGTTGGATCTGCGGATTGTCCGTCAGTAATCACTATCACTATATGGAGTAGCATTTTGACGTCCACCATGTGCCGGAAGGAAGCTGTTTTCTCGAAACGAATTTCAGAGCCAACGACGTGTTGGTTCCGGCTCCATGTATTGGAGGTTTTGGATGGCGTGGAGAACTTCGCGTCGGTGATTGTAGGTATTTAGGTAAAAAGTCGTTCCTGATGGCAGATGAAAAAACGTCACAGTACTGAACTGTGACATTCTTTGGACCTATTTCAAATTGTTTTGCGAAGTTGTATACAAAATTAATTTGCTTTGTAAAGTTCTCCTCGTTTTTTTCACTTTCGGAAGAATCCAGGACAAAAACGATGTCAGCGGGTTTGTCACCGCATTCTGCAAAGATTGATAGAATACTGAGTTAACGGCAGTACATTTTTTGTTTTGTTAAAATGTCGGTATGGCTAGAGGTAATATGGTCATCCCTGTGTTATCTATATTTTTTTATTCTTCGTATCATAGTGTTTGGGGCAGTTCATTATTATCAAATTCTGTCGAGTAAAACATTAGACACATACATTCGTACATTTGACGAAAATGCGAGGGGAAAATGCAAAAAAAATGAATAGCTGAGAACGGGGATCCGGCATTAAGAACGGAAATTTTCTATTTAGAGAAAGAATAAGAGGAATAAGGAGGAGGAGAGGGGGACGAGGAGAAGTTACTCAATACTACCTGGTTTGACGGTTGTGGTAGTGGTGGGAGTCGTTGTAACTGTAGTTGGTGTGGTGGTGGGAAGAGCTGTAAAGAAAATAAATACTATTATTTTACGATAAGAATCGCTAAATATCATTGTTATATCACAGATTGTTCTATGACAGATACATTGAGAATATCCAATTAGCTTTAGTGAAACGTTATCATCAACTTGATCGAAGCAAAAATTAAATCTAATATAATGTAATAAGAAGTCGTTAAAATGTTTCTTACGTGTAGTAGTGGGAGGAGGGATACGATCTGGAAAATTAATCATATTAGTTTAGTCATCTCATCTATTATAAATAGTTTTCAATGGATTTTAAAACAATAAGCTAAAAAATATACCACCTATGGGTAATTCTGTTTTTAAATCTTAATTTTGATTTATATAACGAAAACCGATTACGATAACAGCTTCCTCATAGAAGATATAGTAGACATTTAAAGAGTGACTACCATTATAATCACACGCAAAATTATAAAAAATACAATGTAGCTCTTGAAAAATTGCCAATTATTTTTAAAAAAAAAACCGCGTTAAAAGGTTTCGTGGATTTACAAAGTCCCCGGATTCAAAATGGTACACTTACGTTCACAAATCTTTTTGACGATGCGACCTTTGAGATTTTGTAAGTCATGGAAGTTTCCAGCTTGGAAGACATGCTGATGATCATCTGTAGCGATAACTTTGAGTTCTGCGGTGTCCACGGAATGACCGATGCCAATAGCGAAAACCTCATCCACGTGCCTTTTTAGAGAATGGGCAGCCGATTCTGTATTCGTGGGCTCATTGGATCTACCGTCAGTAAGGACTATCACAAAGCGTTTGGCTCCGTTACGTGGACCATAGTGGTGATGAGTCGGACGAAAGATGTTTCGTTCCACGGTATGTAGTCCCAGATCAGTTCGTGTCTCTCCATCTTTGTAGGCGACATGCTGGACAGCTTGGATAAGTGAGGGTTTTTGCGTGTATTGTTGTAAGAGAATCTCAGCCCTGGAAGACGTAGAGAATGTTGCTAATCCCACCTGTGTGTCGGTTGGGGAAATATCGAATTCGTTTATAACCGAAGATACAAACTGTTTCTGTAACTGGAAGTTAGCGCTTCCTTCACTTCCAGAAGAATCTAGCAAAAACACGAGATCGGCTGGCTGATCTCCACATACTGAAAAATGATTAAATTTTCATACTAATTTCTTCATACTTCATTCCATTTTCTATTTGACACCTTAACCTTAGTCTACCTAACCTCGTTAGAGTGCAAATGAAAAGACAAATAGCTATTGATATTAGATCATTAGATTGGAGTTTATATGAATTCATATAGTGAAATTCTTGATTTCTTTTTTCATTCTATGCCAAAATGGTTATGTGCACAATGATTGTTTTGATGATTTCTCTCAGTATTCAAGTTTGATGATACTGATAATTCCTTTTTCTACACGAAGCTAAATTTCATCGCATATTTGGCACATCCTATATATACCTGTACAAGTGGTATCCGTCAGTTCCTTCTCCAGCACGTGCAGCAGGTCAAAGTTACTGACGGTGAATGCATGTTTGGCGTCCGATGCTATGGCAAGTAGTTCGGCCTTATCCACAGCGCTCCCTATTCCTAAGGCTATGACCGTCACATTGGGCTGGTGTTTCAGACTGTTAGCATTAGCAACTGTCATCTGTGGTTCGTTTGATCGTCCGTCCGTCATCACCACAACGTACTTCTGTACTCCTGGCCGTCCACCATTTTGTACTAGAAGATTCATTGTAGAATAAATCATGTAATACAATATCTAGAATATAATCAAAGTGCCAAGGCCGCTCATAGATGTTGTGATTGAAGGATCCAAACCAAATAATAAAGAAATTGGTTTTTCATTTAAATATTCAATTTAGTGTACTTTAAGTGTGCAGTGTTATATTTCGGAGTTTAACAAAATATATTTAAAGTATACCGTATCTATTTTATGATACTTAAAGTTTTTCAAGATTAATAAGTTGAATAACTTATTATCCTGAAATAACTGTAATAAATTTAATATCTAAATAATTTCTGAAATAATAATTTCGACACCAATGAAACCGTTCAGAATCTGAGTATCATTTTTTTTATAATTCTTTTTTTAATTACTAAATTATCAATTTCATCAATGTCTCTTCAAAGACAAAAAATAAATAAGTAAACATATCCATATCTTAATATCCACTTAACATTGAAGAATATTTTCGGAAAAATATAACATTAGAATTATTACATGTTTTGGTTTCCTTTTTAGAAAACTTACATGGGTTTTCTTTGACGACTTTTGACTAATAAATCATGGCCAGATACTTTTGCCGAATAAAAGGTACATTATTTCTTTACGTATATCACTCGGATTTCTTTTAAATTCACAAGATCGCTAGCCGTTAACATCAAGAAAACTTCATGTAATGTACCGGACTTTAGCAAAGTCTTCGTAAGCCTAACAGAAACTGGCGAGATATTAATTATCGTGCAGAACATTATATATTATACCGTGAGTTGTACTTTGACGACTTCTGACTCATGATGAAACATGGCCATATACTTTTGCGAAGTAAAAGGTACATTATTTGGTTACTTATAACACTCAAATTTCTTTTGAATCCATAAGAACGCTAACATCAAAAAACTTCTTACAAATACATCGGACTTTAGCAAGTCTTCATAAGGCTACCGTACATTACACGGCAATATAAGTTTATTTGTCACTTTAAAATGCTCGTACATATATATAGATCTATATAATCATTCTATTTTTCAATATAACGCAGTTGTCGATAAACAAAAGACACAACTCCCAGTGACAGACACATACCTATTCAAAACTAGTAACTTTTACTGCGCGCAATAATACAGTGTAATCATCGGATATAGTTCGTCAATGCAACTAACACAAAAAACTTTAAAAGCGTTATAAGAACTTTCTTTTTGTAGTAACCTTCCAAACATTTGATTACAGTAATCGATCAGTAGCATGAATTACGTAAAATTTAAATAACCATACACAATCCATAATCACCGGAAGTCTGCCGCGGAGGAAGACAGCGAAGAAGGCGTTGTTCGTGATTTTCGGGAGACTACTATCTTGGAGTAATACCAATATCATAGAGTCCCAACGGAACACTTAAAACACTCCATCCATGGTGTATATGTATGTACAAATCCAATGACTTTGGTTTTGAATATTGGGATTTTATTTTTCCGTACCATCAAGTATTAAGTGAAATGAACAAAACAACATTTAATTTTCATCGCGGAGTGGTTTCATTGTTCTGATGTGCACAGGCTCGCCTAGCGTACCTAATTAATAAGAATGCTGTTTCACAGCATCAAAAAAATATCACTAAAATGTGGCTTGATAACCTTTTGTCTCTGCGACATCTCTGATTCTAGATTCTAGAGGGAGAAATCCAGTAAGTACATAAAACTTTCCAAACCGGTCCTTGCCTATTTCGGATCTCTCTATATTCTCGCGTAATTAAATTGAATTTTCTATCTTAACCGATAGAAAAGCCATTAAAAACCATGTATAATCCAGAATCCTGACTATACCGGCCAGATATGCTGGTACCGATGACATCCGGTTTTAACAAGTTACACGGTATTGTAATTCTGCTGAGAAAATCTTTTCATTAGATAAGGGTCGGGTGGCTAGACAATACCATACCTGCTATGCTATGTGACTTGGCATAGTTGAGTGCTAGATGTGTTGCGGTTTCACCATTGATGTAGTGTATTTTGTTGATAGCACTTTGGAGTTCCTGCTGATTCTGGTTGTCGTTCAGATCGAAGTCACCTCGCACTCCGGTGGAGAAAGTGATGGAGGCGAACTGAGTGTTGTTTGGACCGATGGTGAAGCGAGAAGTGAAGTTCCTCATGAAATCCACTTGTTTATTGAAGTTTGGCGCTTGTTTCACTACCAGAGGAGTCCAACAGGAAGACGAAATCGGCAGGGAGCAACCCACATTCTGTGCGATGTAGAAATAGAATGTTGGTAATACTAAGGACAACGGTAATATATAAGTATGTTCTGTCGCATAACATTCTATCAAAAATCTGAAGTTCATTGGTCGATAATTAAAAACAACAATAACACATCATTAACAATTGCGAAAAAATGTAATCATTTTTAGCACGAATATAAATTAGCGTAATTCGTTGGTTCAAAACCAGATATACCCTTTGAAAATAGCGTCATGCATGAATTAACGCTTCAAAGGCAGTGAGAAAAAAAGTACGATTACAATATAAGAAAAAGCAAACTATTTAATCATTGCTAATTCATTTAAAACAAAATTCAAATGATACCAAGTGCTACATAACAGTAACTAACGCCCTAACCTCAGGGTTAAAACAGTAACTATCATAATGCCTCCAAAATAATAAAAAAAATAGCTCCTAACAGTAGTCATTGACTCTTCAGTGTATGCAGTTATATAATCAATGGTATTGTGTGGTGTATATACTGATATCGAATAGGATCCAACAGGGTAGAATCAGTTTTGTAGTACTAAACATATCATATTTGTAAATATATTTTCAGAATCTGTCTTCAGTGTGATTTACATTAATACATTCTTCAGCAATGTTAACGACGAAAGTCATGATAACATGACATGACCTGAAATCAGTCACGTTCTATAAAAGGTATATTTTTTCACTTCTCTGCGTGTTCAACCCTCACATCTCTACATAATTAAATGACAGCAAGCTCTGTTTACTCAGAGAAAATGACACAACAAGGGATTGGCGGAAAATGGCACATCCTCATCTTTGGATGGCCGAATATTTATTAAAAGTTATTTTAAGGTTATTTAACACTTTTAACTTGTATTTTCTGTGAGTAAAGGTGCGGCCTATAAATTAAGCGCCCACCTGTGAACAAGCTAACAAGCATACAAATAAGATGTCCATATGACGAACGTACATCAATATACACATGAAAATAGTGTAAAATAGCATATTATCAATATTAAAACACACATATAGACATCCAAAGTTTATATATATAGACATCAAAAGTTTACATTATATGGCAAACAAAATTAAATATCAACAGTTTGCATAATCCACATCTAAGGAAATCAGTTGCATGAAATTACAGTATATGGGTTGAGGTGGGAGGGTTGAAAATGTTTTCTGTGATCTATGTGTAGAAGTTTTCTGGAACGGCTGGAGGAATTAAAGATGGCGGTCAGCTGAAAATTTGATCTGGCCCCTATGGGGTTTACACTCGGAAAAAGGGGTCATCGATCATGTGATGTCGATTAGCCAATGAAAACGCATTGTGATAAATAAAGCCGGGAAATTTAAATCCAGTATCTGCGATCGTGAAAAAAGTTGTCTATTGCTAGACTTTTTATTTTTTCACTTCTCTGCGTGTTCAACCCTCACATCTCTACATAATTAAATGACAGCAAGCTCTGTTTACTCAGAGAAAATGACACAACAAGGGATTGGCGGAAAATGGCACATCCTCATCTTTGGATGGCCGAATATTTATTAAAAGTTATTTTAAGGTTATTTAACACTTTTAACTTGTATTTTCTGTGAGTAAAGGTGCGGCCTATAAATTAAGCGCCACAAGACATCATAAAAGAGAAACGTTATGATGACGCCGCCACCCTTGCTGGCCTTGTACTGTCAAATTTAACTTATTGCCTTAATAACAATATAAATTCATAATTATAAACATTATTTAAAAGAATAACAGGTGAACATATCAAAATAACCAATAATTACTAAATTGGCACTCGGTTATAATGTACATTTGGCAAAGCAAAAGTCAAGTTGCTCATAAAAGAAAAACAATCCTTGAAAACCTTCCAATGGGAAGGGCGTACCGCCACTACCCTGGGAATAAATAGTTACAAAAAACCTGCAAAGAATTAAACATTAAATATCAATGAAAAGAAAAAGAGTGAGAATCAAAATAATGTCTCTGAATTCCAAATGGATTGGGCGTACCGCCACTCATCCAAGTGAAATCAATAAGTCCATACAAAACAGAATCTCACAATATACTTCTAGTTACATACATGTATATGTACATATAAAGAAAGAGCAAATCATGGAGGGCGTACCGCCACTATTCCATTGCAAAGAAAAGTCATCTAACTATAAATGTACTGCCAAAAATAATTTTAACAACTGTATGTTAACACAGATAAAACTATTCAAGACACATTCATATCTGACAGAGCAGGTGAGCGGATATATTTCTTAAATGCATCAGTTTTCCAACGTCCTAAAGTGCGTAGTTGTGAATCAGAGAAATTGCATGTCGAACTAGCATGACTGGCTCCTCCAATGCGAAAGGAGTGACCTTTGTATCTAGAAGCATCTAAACCACAGGTCAAAAGGCAATCATGAACTAAGGATTCGAATCTTCTCCGAGAAAGGGGATTCGAAAGTTTGTCTATAAAAAGACAACCACTACTAGCGCCACGTTGCTTAACGTAAGCATGCAGGGCTTGTACCGGACAGAAAGGATGTCGAGGTAGAGCAACAATAGGAACCGAATGGGGTTGTTGACTAATGTTGTGTTTGAAGTTTTTGAAAACTAGATGAACTTTGACAGCCTGATCATTCTTCACTTCAAACGACACATCCTCTAACTGTAATACTCTTTCAGATTGTGGCTTGGTAAAAGCTAACAACTCCCCAATCCGGGCTAAAGCATAAAATGCTGTTGTGAATATAGCCCGGAACATCAGGTTGTCATAACTACCTGTAACCATATGTGGCAAACACCGGCATAGACGATGTAAAATTGGTTGTGTGATGGGTAAGCGCGTATCAAAAGAAGGAGCTAATCGAGCTACACCATTAACTGCTTTGCGAACTAAGAAAACCTTAGTTGGGTCGTACATATTATTGACCTTGTGTACAAAAGCTAAAGCAGAAAGCTGGGACAATATTGTACTATGAGCCTTCCCATTTTTGTAGGCATAGGCAACATAAAGGGCTACAATAGTATATGGTACAGGAAACTGTAATGGAATGCCCAAATAAACCCTGCAAAAGTCAGAAATACTCTGAAGGGCTTTATTATATAATTTCCTGGATGCTGGGGTAAGAGATGCATGTACAAGGCTGGTTAACGTTGGAATAAGGCTGCAGGCTTCAGATGACTGGGGACTGTTGTTGGAAGTCTGTCCGCAGAGGGCAGCAGTGTCTTGAATAGCTCTACCTGTGAACGAGACAAAGCATCAGCCAAAACGTTCTGAGCACCAGGAATATGAGTTGCCCGTACCATGATATTATGTTGCAGGCAATTCAAGACTAATATACGAATTAGGGCCATAATCTGGGGGTCCCGAGAAGTCTGATTATTTATGATAGACACTAGAGACAAGTTATCAGTGAATAACCAAATAGCCTTTTGCGAAAAATGTGCTGCCCATACCACTAACGCTACAACAATGGGGTAGAGTTCCAAAATGTTGATATGTGGTGTTTCACATGGGAGGTTCCATGTACCAGAAAACCACGAGTTGCCAAATACAGCACCGTATCCTATTGTGGATGAAGCATCTGTATATAAACTCAATGTGTCTGATGTCAGCCAGGTATCCGAGAGGAAAAAACTTTTTCCGTTGAAACGATCTAAAAATTCGCTCCACATGTTCAGATCTGCTCGACCACCACTATTAAGACGAATTTTGTAACTAGGTTTTCTAATACCTTTTGTTAAGTCTATCAATCGTCGTAGAAATGGGCGACCAGGTACCACAACACTGGTTGCAAATTGAAGTTTTCCAATAATGGACTGAAGTTCTTTGAGAGTTATTTTCTTTTTGTTCTGGAATGCTCTACATAGATTCCTACATTCATCTAATTTGTCTAATGGCAATCTAGCTTCTTGTAATATTGTATCTAATGTAATGCCAAGAAACGGCATTGACCTGGTCCGGGCCAAAAGTTTTATCTGGAGCCAGGGGTACTCCTATCTCTGAACATAATTTAGTAAAATTTTGGAGACTTTGAGCACATTGGGAAAGGGAAGATTCGATAAATAAAAAATCATCCAAAACATGAACTATGGCTGATGCTTTGCAGTGCCGATATGCCGCCCATTCAATGGCCGTACTGAATGCCTCAAATATTCTACAACTTTCAGCAAGTCCCATGGGAAGACACTTATCATAATAAAATTGATTTTTCCATTTAAAACCGAGTAGGTGCCGCTGACTTGGATGAATTGGAATTATCCGAAATGCGGACTCTATATCAGTTTTGGCCAAAAATGCATTTGGTAGATGTTTAATAAATGAAATAGCATCTTGAATATTATGATATTGTACTGATGAATATTCTTCAGGTATCCCATCATTCACTGAACTACCATTGGGATAACTGAGGTGGTGAATTAAACGAAATTGACCTTCTATCTTCTTTGGAACTACACCTAGAGGACTTATATGCATATTAGGAAAAGGGGGCTCTACAAAAGGCCCAGCAATTCTGCCTGCCTCTAATTCTTTCTTTAACTTCTTATCAACCACCTCAGGCATCTCAATCGCAGATTTTAAATTATTGCAAGTGTGGCCCATGGGACTGCCTTCAAAGTGAATTTCAAAACCTTTTGAGAAACCATTGATTAAAAACATGGCTTTATCCTTGTCATACTCCTCAAGTACCAGTGCTAATGCTTTGACATTAATAGGGGTAGTAATGTCGAGGGCGTTGGGGTCCAAAACCACTACCGCGGGGGAAAAATCTTGGCTGGTTGGAGGTGTTTTGACGGGGACGAAAAGTTTGCCGAAAACGCGTGGGTGTCTGTATATGTGGACGGGAATGTGCCATAACTGGGCATTGCGTTACCGGATGTTTGGCATTACAAATGCCACATTTATGGGAGTAGCGACAACCACCACAATACTCGCCGCGAGCAAATTTGTGACATATTCCCGGTTTATTTGTCGATGATCCCGAGGTCGGGCGACGGGAGAGAGCTTCATTCCATAGCTCGAGATGAAGCATGTCCCAACGTAGGGAGTAATTAGCATTTGCGCGGAGACGCCGAAAATTGGTGTCATAAAATTGCCAATCAGCTGGTTTTGATGCTAAATTGCGTATCATGGATTGGTACTTGAGGAGCTGAGGATATGCTGCCTGATCATTTAAACAATAAACGGCAATATAAATGGAGAACTTCGTCGTCCATTCTTCGATGGTTAGGGGTTTGTTGGTTGTGTCTTTGTGTACCCACTGAATGTTTGTATTCCCACTGTCATCTGTAGACAGTACCATTTGTAAAGAGTCAGTGTTCTTTTTGTTATTGAACTCATGTCCACAAACTTGCCCATTAGTATGTTTTGTTTAATTTTAGGATCAACCAGATCCACTAGTGGGGTGGTTATCTGAGCCCCGGCTGAAAAACTAGTCAGTTCATCAGAAGTAGTTGTCATGCTGGCGAGTTGATTAGCAGGAAGGATTATCGAATCTAACCCACCTACAGAGTCCTCCACGGTGACAGCACTCGCACTATGATTAGAGGTGGCTGGGGTATTTGAGGTCATGGGTGGAGGTCCTACGTCTTGTGGTATGGCACTGCCGGACTGTGCATTAGCAGCAATACCGCCAGTTGATATTGTCCCGGTTTGGTTCCTTGCCTCCTGTAAGCCTGCTTTAAAGGCCTCCTTCATCAGGGCCTTTAACCGGTCTTCAGTTATAGAGGTTGTCCCCCTTTCAGGTTCCTGGGACACATCCCTGGAATCGGCGTCCGGCACAGAAGCTGTGTTAGCCTGTTGTTGTTGTGGCTCTGGCGCATGAACATTATTTGTAGCTGCCGTCCGGCGCTTCTTGGGAGGCATGGTCTAGGAAATAAAGAAAGGAAAGCCAGAACATTTTTTTTTTTTTTTTTTTTTTTTTAACCTTCACCTTCTTATTTAGAAGATACAGGAGCACTTAACAGATGTACACCCCAACATTGAATGCAATGGTAAAATATCCATACATTGACAACAAATCTAAAATTTGAAAAGAAATGTTGCTTTAATATGAGAAAAAAGGCAGGGTAAAATGATATTGTAGGGTGCATAAATGCTTATCATAAACTCGAGACTCACAAATCATATTATTAAATAAGATATGATTTCAACCAATAATGTCGATTATGTAATGTAATATAGATATCAAGTAGCCGGCCAAAGGCAAGGCAAAATTCAAGAATTAATATAAGGCAAATTGAGTCAGACTCACAAGTAATCCATTCTGATGAAGCCGGCCAAAGGCAGGGCAAAATTCATTTATAATGTAAACATTTTAAAATTCTGAGCCAGAGACTCACAAGTAATCTTATTCTGATGAAGCCGGCCAAAGGCAGGGCAAAATTCATTTAGTATTGTAAACGTTCAAAATTCTGAGCCAGAGACTCACAAGATCTACTAACTTCATATATAGTACAAGCAGCTCTGGGTTTACACCTCTACCGAAGCAGAATATGGCGTATATGCCGAAGCAAGGCCCTGAGAAGCGGTACATTATTAAAGAAAGCAACTTTTTTTTTTTTTTTTTTTTTTTTTTTTTTTTTTTTACACAGTTTAAAAGTATTTTGTAATGTAGTCAATAATAGATAAGCTTATATTGATTTACTAATATACAGTTGCTCCAGGAATACTATAAACAGACTCCAAAAGAATTAAAACTAAATAATATATAATAACTGAAAAGCATAAACTTGCAAGAAATTCAATTTATGAAAGGCTATTTAAAATTATTGTTGTCTGAATTGAAATGACAGTCTTCGCATAATAAAGCTATTGGGAAAGGGGGGACAACTCGTATCAACACGCATGAACAACGACAGCTGAAAGTCTAATCTGAGCCGAGGGCAAAAATCACACAACTTTTAATAGATCGAAAGTAGGGTTTCTGATCCCGAAGATGAACACCGTCAGTGTGTAAAAGAGGAAATACATTCCAGATTGACCGCCTATGGTCCCAAAGAATAGCCCGAGGCATACACAAACGTTCTGCTAGGAGAGAATTAACCTGAGAAACACGATCATTGTAAACTTCTACCGATACATCCCCTTTACGAGTGCGGGTCGAGGCTCGGAAAAATAACTTACAAACTGCAACCTTTCTAACACCACCTATATCTAAGAGCCAATCTACAAATGCACACAACTCCCGAACAACCGACTCTGGGTCTGCCGAAGGACTACTCAAATCATTGCCCCCCGCACTGTAAACAAACCAAGTCAAAATGTGACTCGCGATAACTGCGTGAAAATTCTCTTACGATTCGATTGATACTACCGCCAGGAAGCCCAGTAAAATCTAACTGAATCATACTGAAGTCCTAGATTCGACCGAGATGGTAGCTCGTTTACATAACGTGAAAGCCGAGATATAAAGCTATGGCCCAACACTAAAACATTCCTACGAGACGCCATTACGCTGTCAGACATGGTTCGTTGGAACACGTGTTTGACCCAATCATGTAAACAAACCGCATATATCTCAAGCGAATTCACTCACCAGGAATCCAATGTGTCCTGTACGTAGA
Organism: Argopecten irradians; assembly: GCF_041381155.1. Classification (NCBI taxonomy): domain Eukaryota; kingdom Metazoa; phylum Mollusca; class Bivalvia; order Pectinida; family Pectinidae; genus Argopecten; species Argopecten irradians. The sequence goes on along the minus strand of NW_027187960.1, from coordinate 2,422 downwards.
AAAAAACAGATGTTTGAAAATGTTTTCTGTGATCTATGTGTAGAAGTTTTCTGGAACGGCTGGAGGAATTAAAAGATGGCGGTCAGCTGAAAATTTGATCTGGCCCCTATGGGGTTTACACTCGGAAAAAGGGGTCATCGATCATGTGATGTCGATTAGCCAATGAAAACGCATTGTGATAAATAAAGCCGGAAATTTAAATCCAGTATCTGCGATCGTGAAAAAAGTTGTCTATTGCTAGACTTTTTATTTTATATTTCTTATAAGTAATATTTTATAAACACGTATATTTACAGTTTGCACCGACATGGACTCAATAACCATGGTTTCTAGTATTATCATTACCAGTGTATACTGTAGACTGGTTCCCGCCTCAGTTACCTCCCTTGCGTACGCTTCACTGAGGACCGGTAGCGGGTAGCCATCTTGAGTGGGAATTCCAACTCCAGAGTAGTGCGGGCATCATTTCTGCGCATGATATGTCATCATGGAGACGGCTACTTCCGTTAAGAGAAAATAACGTCATTAACGTCGTTCCTATGAACACTCTAAATTCTGTTAGCACGAAATGATTTCAAAACTTAAGATCTTATTGACTTTTGTTTATATATCGTTCAAATAAATTATTTATTCTTTACGTTAAGATCCGTCGCTTCGTGCGTAAAGGGGTTTCCCACGCCTAAAAAAATGTGATGCAGGCGAACCGGATATGTAGATTGACCAATCAAAAAAATCATCATGGTTACCCGCTACCGGTCCCTAGTGAGCGGAGCGCAGCCTGGCGGAGAGTAGAGAACTAAGGGAAGGGAACCAGTCTATGTATACTGATCGTACAACACGTGCGGCGACTCTATTGTTACTGGAATAGTCGCTGGCGTAGCAACGTGGGGTTATGACCCCATTTTTGATGGGAACATGTGAATGACTCGATTCCAATCAGCTGTTCAATCGAATTCGTTGATGATGACTGGAGAGAACAAAATATGGGTATTTTAATAAAAAAAATATGTAACTGTCGCGAGGATAAATAATATTCATTTACGTGAAAAACTGTAAATATAAGGAATAGATTTTTATTTTGTTGAGGTTATGAGGTTAACATGATAATGGAGCCCGTGTAAATGTTATAACCCGACTTCGCCGGGGTTACATAATTTACACGTGCTCCATTATTATTATATCATCATAACCACAACAAAATAAAAGTCTATTCCTTAAATGTCTCCCGAGTGTCTTACAATGACGATGATAAATGTGTGGCTTACCTATGGACGATACTGAGTAAACCGTGTTGATTTGAGCCCCAATGGCGAGGAGAAGGACGAGACACAACATGGTGGTGCCGACGGACAGATCTCGGAACACTGACGGCCGAGAACGGACTCGGTCGTCATATACAGTATCTCCTCACCTTTGACATGTACGTGGCCTTCTCCGATGATAAGTTGTCGGCGATAGTGTTCCTATATAAGTATAAGGTTTATCGTATTGTATAACACTGTAAAATCTCTTTATTTACGCGTATACTATGTTTAGCGCCGTCGTTATTTTCAACGTATTCACGGATACATATATATGCATTCGCGATGAAGGTTCATTTAAGCATTGAATGTCTTTCAGTTGACGTTCATAGCCAATATGAATGCCAACTGGACAGAGGCAAATTACATGAAGCGCTAGCGCTTCATGTTGGATTTGCCTCTTTACAGTTGGCATTCACATTGGTTATGAATGCCAACTGAAAGTCGTTCAATGCTTATATTTACATTTGGAAACAATTTTATGATGAATGATGAAATAACAAGGGATTTTGCATCTATAACGCAATAATTAATTTTCTCTTTGTTTCTGACTATCTGATTGGCCTATTCATTTTTTCATTCCACGATGAAAAAACAAATCCGAGAATTGCGCGGAAACCCGACGTTATCTTGACATCACAATAGAAACATTGACGTTGCTTATTAATTTGGAAAAAATAATCCCTTGGAAAAAATCAATGGAATCGTAGATGTGAATGTATATCATTTTATAGAGTAGCCTGGAAAATTAATTATAAGCATTGATGTCACTATTTTTTAATTTCATCGGGTTATGAAATAAATTTTGTTTGCAAACTTTTGTGAGAATCCGCTACGCGCGGATTCACACTGTTTGCAAACAAAATTTCTTTCATACCCCGATTGAAATTAAAAAATAGTGACATCAATGCTTAATAATTAATTTTTCTTTGTTTTCATACAAAATCTGGCTTTCTGATTGGCCAATGTTTTTTTTGCATACCACTATGAAAAAAAAAATCCGAGAATGGCGCGAAACCCCGACGTTATAGTGACGTCACAATAGAGACATTGACGTTGCATATTGATTCGGAAAAAAGAATCCCTTGAAAAACCACTAATAATGTTACATTTAAACATAC
>NW_027187959.1:0-54087 GCF_041381155.1 Argopecten irradians | reverse complement strand
GATCTGTGATCACAACCCAGTATTTTAGACTTGAGTGAGAAAAACCCTCAAGTAGAGACGAGGAAGCAGTTCGTTTCATTGGTGGCAGCGGTGGGATACCAAATATTAGCCAGTTAAAGAAGTTTACTTGACCAATCACTATGGCCAGTCATGACATTCATTCGAATGAAGATGAGCTCAGGGGACAAGACCTTGAGGGAGATGAACCAATGGCCACATCCGATGCCGGGAAGACACAGTTCCCACGGACGCAATACAGATGCAGTTCACCTACTGCTGGTGACGTACAATTGAGGTTACCTTCTGTGGATTCTATGTTGGACAACATGCAGAGATCAACAGGATCACACATGCAGGAAAATGCATTGGCGAGGGAAATTGGAAATCTTCGTGGACGCATACATGCATTAGAAGAAATGCTAGATGCTACGACAGCTTCTGTGAGGGTTCGGTCATCAAGCACCGGTGAAGGTGAAGAATTTGGTGATCGACGCTCTGAAATCCGTGAGGGAATGCAGAGGGCTAATCGACTTTCTTCATATCGAGAAGCCGATCCTTCTGTCCGGTTATTCACCTCGGATCAAGATATAGGACTAATTCCTAGTGAGATCCATTGTGTTGGCAGGTGTCCACACGGGCGGATTGCTGATGGTTGCGGGGCTGGGTGTCGCGCGCATGACAGTACTGTTATTCGGGATTCACCGGTTGATCCGGATCCCATTTTGCCCAGCAGAAATGTTGTACGTAACCAATCTCACAGTGAGCTTGACGTAATGACCAGTAAGAAGTATAGGAAACCGGCCTCTTATGATGGTAAAGACAATTGGGAAGACTATTTGGTTCAATTTGAACTTCTCTCTGAAATGAATAGTTGGGACGACAAAAGCAAAGCCTTGGAATTGGCAATTGCTTTAAGAGGTGCTGCTCAAGGTGTCTTAAGTGACTTGGAAGTTACAAAACGCAAGGATTACAGCAGTTTAGTCGCATGCCTTGACAGCAAGATTTCAGCCTGAAAAATATGTCAGCCATGTACAAGAACACAATTAAAAGGAAAATTAAGAAGAAAGATCAAAACCGCTTCCTGAGCTGGCACATGAGATTAGAAGACTAGTCAGACTAGGATACCCATCTGCAAACCAAGAGACTAGACAACAGATACTAAGCATTGACTGCTTTATAGATGCCCTGAATGACACCGAGATGAATGGTCTGTACATTCAAGCAATGTGCAGACCATCGAAGATGCTGTGCGGATTGCACTAATCCCTTGAAACATTCAGGTTTGGGAGATCGAAAACAGAGCAACATGCAGCATCCGTCACATTCAGGAAGAAGACGAATATTCCATCGATAGAATCGTAGAGAAAATAACAGAGAGAATAGATGAATTGTCAGATCGCATGGAGACCCCAGCTACTCTAAGTCACTTCATGAAGGAACGAAGTCGAACCAAGAAATTATGTTTCTTTTGTGGCATACCTAGGACACAAGAGGAAACAAATGCCGGAAACGTCCTGCAAACATAAAAGTTAATGTTGGTAAAGCAAGAATGATTGAATTTAAAGGTTGTCATAAAGAGCTTGAGAAGAATGAACGCGAACAACATTAAATCCAGGTCCCCATATTGAAGTTTAATACAGCTCGGAATTGATATTTAAAAAAAAAGTAAACAAACATAATATCTCAGGACATAAAGATGATACTTGTCTTACGACAGACAAATGAGAGGGATTCTGGGAAGTTTAGCTATATGTCCTGAGTATATGGTTGAGAAGAAATTCATAGTGTAGCCCATTAACCCCCTGTAAAAGATCATAACGACTATTGCTGTCCTGAGAGAGAGAAAAATGGTGTATGTCTATTAAGTGATTCCGTGTCCGACCGGGAGTCACGTTAGAGGTAAACCGATGGTTAACCCAGATGGGTGGGGTGTCCCCTTTCTTATTTGTTCATGTGACGAACGAAGATAATTTTATTTAGTTGGTTAATGAGGAATGACCTATGTGGGTTGATTCCAGCTTCATTACTGTCTGGGACAGTTGCCTTGTGCACGAGGTAGAGACTAGGTTGAAAACTCTTGGCTACACATATCCTTAGTTTTACAAATCCTGGATCCTTGTTCTGGCGAAGCTTATCCCGGCCAGATTAGATGAACCGAGACTATCAGCCCGAGTCCTATGGCGAGCCACCTTGGATGTGATCGGAAGAGGATCACGACAACCATGCATAGGATGTGGGGACGAACTCGAGGAGCTTGAAGAAAGAAGACATTTTTTAGTTAAAATCTTAGTTTGGATAGGGATTAACGTTCTATATAATGTAAAGTTAAATGGAAAAATAGAGAAATATAATGCAACTGTTAAGATTAAATTCATTGGAGGTATTGGTAAGTTCAAACCGTGGTAAAAATAAGGATTGTTTGACAATGCTTGTACTATGTTTAAGATATTGTGGTTTTAAAAGTCGGCAAGAACTGGACATGTGACAACTTACCTTTATTGTTGGGGTGAAGTTGAAGTTCTTTGTCTTATTAAGTAGAAGGATGTATTAATCCTCGGATAGAGCTATAAATACGAGTTCACGTTAGCTGTATGTGTATGTTTGGGTCAGAAAATGACAGTAGGAAAAACTTATTATTGTATATAACTACGTTTAAATGTGCTCTAAGATGGCCCTTTGCACTCAGTATCAGGAAGTGTTTTTTGAATTTGATAAATTCACATTCGTTATTTATAGCGTTAATACTTAGTTGACGAGGGACGTCAACGTTTTGAAATTTGGGGGTAATGTAACGAATGTTCATTTTGAGATCAGCTGACTCACGATCAGCTGTTGTGTGTTTATGATACTGAACTGTACCCTGGTGTGTTTACATGGAAATAAACGTGTAATAACGGTTGAATTGTATATTATTAGCAGTACATGGCAAATGGCAATGTTTTTATCTAACTGACCATGCTATCAGATGGTAAATGTATGTGATAATTAGATTGTATGTGAAATAGTTTGTTGGCAAGTAGTGTGTCACTGGCAACGATAGCCGCCATATTGGATCGTGACTAAGCAGGCGGTCAGAATTTGAATTAGGTATTTTGTCTATGTAAGCTCCATGATCAATCTTATGATTTAATTCAGTGATCGTCGTTAAGACAAATAACAATACTATTCATCAAAATGTATGTGTTTTCTTAATACGTACTTGTGGCGTACAACGGTCGATTTCAAGACATATTCGTTCCAAGCAGTTGTACTGCTTTCACGGTGAAACTGTTGACGCTGACTCGTTCCGGCTGGTTTTTGTGTACATTTTTAAATACGGCTCGGAAACGGAATCAGATATTTGTAACTATATTTTGTGTATTCACAGAACATTTTTCAGTCAATAAAACAGTTGGTTTACGCTATGTATAACATTTTCTTTGTGCTTTCATTTTTGGCACTATATTGTGACGTCGGCAATGTACGGACTGTTATTGTTGTTAACAGTCTGGAGGGCCTCCACTTTGCCTCCACATTGCCTCCACTTTTTCCATATAAGGAAAATGTGGACGCCCGTGGGGTATATAAGGCGGAGCGATTACTGTGATTTTTAACGTCTCCTCCCGGCAATCGGATACGTATTCTTGCGCCATTTTGGTTTCATTAGTAGCTAGGCCTACAGGAGTTATCTCCCTTATATCGATTATAGGAAAGTTGGCATAACTTATAATAGATAATCGTCCTATTGTTCAATAGGGAATTATCACAAGATATTTAGAGCCTAATCTTGTAATAGAGGAATTGATGACTTGATCAATTCCCATAAATAGTCTGTACTTAGGATAATACAAGAGTCTAGTGTACTCTTGTATTTCTATTGCAAGATATAGTTAATCTTGTAATAAATATTAGTGAAATTGATTATTACTTGATCAAGAGTTCTATAAACTATTATTTACTTGATCAATTTCCTAAATTCTATAATATTTGTATAGGATAATACAAGAGTCTAGTGTACTCTTGTATTTTCTATTACAAGATATTGTTAATCTTGTAATAGGGAAAATTGATTGTTACTTGATCAATTTCTATAAATAAGTTGTATTTATTACAAACCACAGTGGTTTAAAAGCCTTGAGTATTTCTATTACAAGATATTTGGAATTGTGAATCTTGTCGAGGTAGGGAAATTGATGCATTGATGTCAATTTCCATAAATAATTGTATAGATAATTACATGTGTTAAATACAAGAGACTAGGGTTTCTCTTGTGTAGCTATTACAAGATATTTGGGTTGAAATTCTTGTAATAGAGAAATTGATGCATATTGATCAATTTCTATAAACTACTAACTAAATATACAGAGTTTACTATTATCTTTATTCTGTTGGCTCGCGATTGTTGCTATTGCATCTTAGTTATCACTTTGTTGTTTCTTTATAAAAAGACAAGTCATATATTATAACAGGGAGTTTAACTATCAACTTAGATAAATGTACATTTGTACTCGCTACCATTTATAACTTTCTATATTCTGGCATAATCTCTAATTGTACAGTAATTAGAGTGATAGAGAGTGTGATTACACATTGTGACTCTGTATCTGCAGAACCAGAATTATATGTATGAACTTGTATTGAGGCGTTGAGTTATTCTTTCCAATAATTGGCTAATCAGATGATCTGTGATCACAACCCAGTATTTTAGACTTGAGTGAGAAACCCTCAAGTAGAGACGAGGAAGCAAGTTCGTTTCATTGGTGGCAGCGGTGGGATACCAAAATATTAGCCAGTTAAAGACGTTTTACTTGACCAATCACAATGGCCCAGTCATGGCATTCATTCGAATGAAGATGAGCTCAGGGGGGACACGACCTTGAGGGAGATGAACCAATGGCCACATCCGATGCCGGGAAGACACAGTTCCCACGGACGCAATACAGATGTAGTTCACCTAGTGGTGACGTACAAATGAGGTTACCCTCTGCGGATTCTATGTTGGACAACATGCAGAGATCAACAGGATCACACATGCAGGAGAAATGCATTGGCGAGGGAAATTGGAAATCTTCGTGGACGCATACATGCATTAGAAGAAATGCTAGATGCTACGACAGCTTCTGTGAGGGTTCGGTCATCAAGCAAAAGCCGGTGAAGGTGAAGAAATCTGGTGATCGACGCTCTGAAATCCGTGAGGGAATGCAGAGGGCTAATCGACTTTCTTCATATCGAGAAGCCGATCCTTCTGTCCGGTTATTCACCTCGGATCAAGATATAGGACTAATTCCTAGTGAGATCCATTGTGTTGGCAGGTGTCCACACGGGCGGATTGCTGATGGTTGCGGGGTTGGGTGTCGCGCGCATGACAGTACTGTTTATTCGGGATTCACCGGTTGATCCGGATCCCGTTTTTTGCCCAGCAGAAATGTTGTACGTAAACCAATCTCACAGTGAGCTTGACGTAATGACCAGTAAGAATGTATAGGAAACCGGCCTCTTATGATGGTAAAGACAATTGGGAAGAATATTTGGTTCAATTTGAACTTCTCTCTGAAATGAATAGTTGGGACGACAAAAGCAAAGCCTTGGAATTGGCAATTGCTTTAAGAGGTGCTGCTCAAGGTGTCTTAAGTGACTTGGAAAGTTACAAAACGCAAGGATTACAGCAGTTTAGTCGCAGCCTTGACAGCAAGATTTCAGCCTGAAAACATGTCAGCCATGTACAAGACACAATTAAAAGGAAAATTAAGGAAGAAAGATCAACCGCTTCCTGAGCTGGCACATGAGATTAGAAGACTAGTAAGACTAGGATACCCATCTGCAAACCAAGAGACTAGACAACAAGATAAGCATTGACTGCTTTATAGATGCCCTGAATGACACCGAGATGGAATGGTCTGTACATTCAAGCAATGTGCAGACCATCGAAGATGCTGTGCGGATTGCACTATCCCTTGAAGCATTCAGGGTTGGGAGACGAAAAAACGAGCAACATGCAGCATCCGTCACATTCAGGAAGAAGACGAATATTCCATCGATAGAATCGTAGAGAAAATAACAGAGAGAATAGATGAATTGCAGATCCATGGGACCCCAGCTACTCTAAGGTCACTTCAGGAAGGAACGAAGTCGACAAGATTATGTTTCTTTTGTGGCATACCAGGACACAAGAGGAACAAATGCCGGAAACGTCTGGCAACATAAAAGTAATGTTGGTAAAGCAGATGAGTGAATTAAAGGTTGTCATAAAGAGCTTGAGAAGAATAACGCGAACAACATGAATCCAGTCATATTGAGTTTAAATACAGCTCGGAATTGATATTTTAGTAAAAAACAAACATAATATCTCAGGACATAAGATGATTCTCTTGTCTTACGACAGACAAATGAGAGGGATTCTGGGAAGTTTTGCTATATGTCCTGAGTATATGGTTGATAGAAATTCATAGTGTAGCCCAGTTAAAAAGATCAAACGACTATTGCCTGTCTGAGAGAGAGAAAAAATGGTGTATGTCTATTAGTGAGTCCGTGTCCGACCGGGACACGTTAGAGGAACCGATGTTAACCCAGATGGGTGGTGTCTTTCTTATTTGGTCATGTGACGACGAAGATAATTTTATTTTAGTTGGTATGAGGAATGACCTATGTGGGTTGATTCCAGCTTCATTACTGTCTGGGGACAGTTGCCTTGTGCACGAGGTAGAGACTGGTTGAAACTCTTGGCTACACATATCCTTAGTTTTTACAAATCCTGGATCCTTGTTCTGGCGAAGCTATCCCGGCCAGATAGATGAACCGAGACTATCAGCCCGAGTCCATGGCGAGCCACCTTGGATGGATCGGAAGAGGATCACGACAACCATGCATAGGATGTGGACGAACTCGAGGAGCTTGAAGAAAGAAGACATTTTTAGTTAAAATCATCTTAGTTTGGATAGAGATAACGTTCTATATAATGTAAAGTTAAATGGAAAAAAAAAAGAGTAATATAATGCAACTGTTTTAAGATTAAATTCATTGGAGGTATTGGTAAGTTCAAACCGTGGTAAAAAAGGATTGTTTGACAATGCTTGTACTATGTTTATGATATTGTGGTTTTAAAAGTCGGCAAGAACTGGACATGTGATAACTTACCTTTATTGTTGGGGTGAAGTTGAAGTTCTTTGTCTTATTAAGTAGAAGGATGTATTAATCCTCGGATAGAGCTATACGAGTTCACGTTAGCTGTATGTGTATGTTTGGGTCAGAAATGACAGTAGGAAACATTATTGTAATCTACGTTTATGTATAAGATTAATTATTGAGTCCTGAAGGTTTAATGGTTGCTCAGTATCAGGAAGTGTTTTTGAATTTGATAAATTCACATTCGTTATTTATAGCGTTAATACTTAGTTGACGAGGACGTCAACGTTTTGAAAGTTGGGGGTAATGTAACGAATGTTCATTTGAGATCAGCTGACTCACGATCAGCTGTTGTGTGTTTATGTTACTGAACTGTACCCCTGGTGTGTTTACATGGAATAAACGTGTAATAACGGTTGAATTGTATATTATTAGCAGTACATGGCAAATGGCAATGTTTTTATCTAACTGACTATGCTATCAGATGGTAAATGTATGTGATAATAGATTGTATGTGAAATAGTTTGTTGGCAAGTAGTGTGTCACTGGCTACGATAACCGCCATATTGGATCGTGACTAAGCAGGCGGTCAGAATTTGAATTAGGTATTTTGTTCATGTAAGCTCCATGATCAATCTTATGATTTAATTCAGTGATCGTTAAGACAATAACAATACTATTCATCAAAATGTATGTGTTTAATACGTACTTGTGGCGTACAACGGTCGATTTCAAGACATATTCGGTCCAAGCAGTTGTACTGCTTTCACGGTGAAACTGTTGACGCTGACGTTCCGGCTGGTTTTTGTGTACATTTTTAAATACGGCTCGGAAACGGAATCAGATATTTGTAACTATATTTTGTGTATTCACAGAACATTTTTCAGTCAATAAACAGTTGGTTTACGCTATGTATAACATTTTCTTTGTGCTTTCATTTTTGGCACTATATTGTGACGTCGGCAATGTACGACTGCTATTGTTGTAAACAGTCTGGAGGGCCTCCACTTTGCCTCCACATTGCCTCCACTTTTTCCATATAAGGAAATGTGGACGCCCGAGGGGTATATAAGGCGGAGCGATTACTGTGATTTTTAACGTCTCCTCCCGGCATCGGATACGTATTCTTGCGCCATTTTGGTTCATTAGTAGCTAGGCCTACAGGAGTTATCTCCCTTATATCGATTATAGGAAAGTTGGCATAACTTATAATAGAAATCGTCTATTGTTCAATAGGGAATTATTACAAGATATTTAGAGCCTAATCTTGTAATAGAGGAATTGATGACTTGATCAATTCCCATAAATAGTTTGTACTTAGGATAATACAAGAGTCTAGTGTACTCTTGTATTTCTATTGCAAGATATAGTTAATCTTGTAATAGTGAAATTGATTATTACTTGATCAATTTCTATAAATAATTCTTAAATTCTATAATATTTGTATAGGATAATACAAGAGTCTAGTGTACTCTTGTATTTCTATTACAAGATATAGTTAATCTTGTAATAGTGAAATTGATTATTACTTGATCAATTTCTATAAACTATTCTTAAATTCTATAATATTTGTATAGGATAATACAAGAGTCTAGTGTACTCTTGTATTTCTATTACAAGATATAGTTAATCTTGTAATAGTGAAATTGATTGTTACTTGATCAATTTCTATAAATAGTTTTGTTCATTACAAACACAGTGGTTTAAAAGCCTTGAGTATTTCTATTGCAAGATGTTTGGAATTGTGAATCTTGTAATAGGGAAATTGATGCATTGCTCAATTTCCATAAATATTTGTAGATAATTACATGTGTTAATACAAGAGACTAGAGTTCTCTTGTATACTATCTATTACAAGATATTTGGGTTGAAATCTTGTAATAGTGAAATTGATGCATATTGATCAATGTCTATAAACTACTAACTAAATATACAGAGTTACTATTATCTTTATTCTGTTGTCGCGATTGTTGCTATTGCATCTTAGTTATCACTTTGTTGTTTCTTTATAAAAAGACAAGTCATATATTATAACAGGGAGTTTAACTATCAACTTAGATAATTGTACATTTGTACTCGCTACCATTTATAACTTCTATATTCTGGCATAATCTCTAATTGTACAGTAATTAGAGTGATAGAGAGTGTGATTACACATTGTGACTCTGTATCTGCAGAACCAGAATTATATGTATGAACTTGTATTGAGGCGTTGAGTTATTCTTTCCAATAATTGGCTAATCAGATGATCTGTGATCACAACCCAGTATTTTAGACTTGAGTGAGAAACCCTCAAGTAGAGACGAGGAAGCAGTTCGTTTCATTGGTGGCAGCGGTGGGATACCAAATATTAGCCAGTTAAAGAAGTTTACTTGACCAATCACAATGGCCAGTATTGACATTCATTCGAACGAAGATGAGCTCAGGGGACAAGACCTTGAGGGAGATGAACCAATGGCCACATCCGATGCCGGGAAGACACAGTTCCCACGGACGCAATACAGATGTAGTTCACCTAGTGGTGACGTACAAATGAGGTTACCCTCTGTGGATTCTATGTTGGACAACATGCAGAGATCAACAGGATCACACATGCAGGAGACTGCATTGGCGAGGGAAATTGGAAATCTTCGTGGACGCATACATGCATTAGAAGAAATGCTAGATGCTACGACAGCTTCTGTGAGGGTTCGGTCATCAAGCACCGGTGAAGGTGAGAAATTTGGTGATCGACGCTCTGAAATCCGTGAGGGAATGCAGAGGGCTAATCGACTTTCTTCATATCGAGAAGCCGATCCTTCTGTCCGGTTATTCACCTCGGATCAAGATATAGGACTAATTCCTAGTGAGATCCATTGTGTTGGCAGGTGTCCGCACGGGCGGATTGCTGATGGTTGCGGGGCTGGGTGTCGCGCGCATGACAGTACTGTTATTCGGGATTCACCGGTTGATCCGGATCCCATTTTGCCCAGCAGAAATGTTGTACGTAACCAATCTCACAGTGAGCTTGACGTAATGACCAGTAAGAAGTATAGGAAACCGGCCTCTTATGATGGTAAAGACAATTGGGAAGACTATTTGGTTCAATTTGAACTTCTCTCTGAAATGAATAGTTGGGACGACAAAAGCAAAGCCTTGGAATTGGCAATTGCTTTAAGAGGTGCTGCTCAAGGTGTCTTAAGTGACTTGGAAGTTACAAAACGCAAGGATTACAGCAGTTTAGTCGCAGCCTTGACAGCAAGATTTCAGCCTGAAAATATGTCAGCCATGTACAAGACACAATTAAAAGGAAAATTAAGGAAGAAAGATCAACCGCTTCCTGAGCTGGCACATGAGATTAGAAGACTAGTCAGACTAGGATACCCATCTGCAAACCAAGAGACTAGACAACAGATAAGCATTGACTGCTTTATAGATGCCCTGAATGACACCGAGATGGAATGGTCTGTACATTCAAGCAATGTGCAGACCATCGAAGATGCTGTGCGGATTGCACTATCCCTTGAAACATTCAGGGTTGGGAGACGAAAACGAGCAACATGCAGCATCCGTCACATTCAGGAAGAAGACGAATATTCCATCGATAGAATCGTAGAGAAAATAGCAGAGAGAATAGATGAATTGCAGATCCATGGGACCCCAGCTACTCTAAGGTCACTTCAGGAAGGAACGAAGTCGACAAGATTATGTTTCTTTTGTGGCATACCAGGACACAAGAGGAACAAATGCCGGAAACGTCTGCAACATAAAAGTAATGTTGGTAAAGCAGATGAGTGAATTAAAGGTTGTCATAAAGAGCTTGAGAAGAATAACGCGAACAACATGAATCCAGTCATATTGAGTTTAATACAGCTCGGAATTGATATTTTAGTAAACAAACATAATATCTCAGGACATAAGATGATTCTTGTCTTACGACAGACAAATGAGAAGGATTCTGGGAAGTTTTGTTATATGTCCTGAGTATATGGTTGATAGAAATTCATAGTGTAGCCCAGTTAAAAAGATCAAACGACTATTGCTGTCTGAGAGAGAGAAAAATAGTGTATGTCTATTAGTGAGTCCGTGTCCGACCGGGACACGTTAGAGGAACCGATGTTAACCCAGATGGGTGGGTGTCTTTCTTATTTGGTCATGTGACGACGAAGATAATTTTATTTAGTTGGTATGAGGAATGACCTATGTGGGTTGATTCCAGCTTCATTACTGTCTGGGGCAGTTGCCTTGTGCACGAGGTAGAGACTGGTTGAAACTCTTGGCTACACATATCCTTAGTTTTACATATCCTGGATCCTTGTTCTGGCGAAGCTATCCCGGCCAGATAGATGAACCGAGACTATCAGCCCGAGTCCATGGCGAGCCACCTTGGATGGATCGGAAGAGGATCACGACAACCATGCGTAGGATGTGGACGAACTCGAGGAGCTTGAAGAAAGAAGACATTTTTAGTTAAAATCTTACAGTTTGGATAGGGATAACATTTTTTATAATGTAAAGTTTAATGGAAAAGTAGAGTAATATAATGCAACTGTTAAGATTAAATTCATTGGAGGTATTGGTAATAAGTTCAAACCGTGGTAAAATAAGGATTGTTTGACAATGCTTGTACTATGTTTATGATATTGTGGTTTTAAAAGTCGGCAAGAACTGGACATGTGACAACTTACCTTTATTGTTGGGGTGAAGTTGAAGTTCTTTGTCTTATTAAGTAGAAGGATGTATTAATCCTCGGATAGAGCTATACGAGTTCACGTTAGCTGTATGTGTATGTTTGGGTCAGAAATGACAGTAGGAAACATTATTGTAATCTACGTTTATGTATAAGATTAATTATTGAGTCCTGAAGGTTTAATGGTTGCTCAGTATCAGGAAGTGTTTTTGAATTTGATAAATTCACATTCGTTATTTATAGCGTTAATACTTAGTTGACGAGGACGTCAACGTTTTGAAAGTTGGGGGTAATGTAACGAATGTTCATTTGAGATCAGCTGACTCACGATCAGCTGTTGTGTGTTTATGTTACTGAATTGTACCCCTGGTGTGTTTACATGGAATAAACGTGTAATAACGGTTGAATTGTATATTATTAGCAGTACATGGCAAATGGCAATGTTTTTATCTAACTGACTATGCTATCAGATGGTAAATGTATGTGATAATAGATTGTATGTGAAATAGTTTGTTGGCAAGTAGTGTGTCACTGGCTACGATAGCCGCCATATTGGATCGTGACTAAGCAGGCGGTCAGAATTTGAATTAGGTATTTTGTCTATGTAAGCTCCATGATCAATCTTATGATTTAATTCAGTGATCGTTAAGACAATAACAATACTATTCATCAAAATGTATGTGTTTAATACGTACTTGTGGCGTACAACGGTCGATTTCAAGACATATTCGGTCCAAGCAGTTGTACTGCTTTCACGGTGAAACTGTTGACGCTGACGTTCCGGCTGGTTTTTTGTACATTTTTAAATACGGCTCGGAAACGGAATCAGATATTTGTAACTATATTTTGTGTATTCACAGAACATTTTTCAGTCGATAAACAGTTGTTTTATGTTATGTATAACATTTTCTTTGTGCTTTCATTTTTGGCACTATATTGTGACGTCGGCAATGTACGACTGTTATTGTTGTAAACAGTCTGGAGGTCCTCCACTTTGCCTCCACATTGCCTCCACTTTTTCCATATAAGGAAATGTGGACGCCCGAGGGGTATATAAGGCGGAGCGATTACTGTGATTTTTAACGTCTCCTCCCGGCATCGGATACGTATTCTTGCGCCATTTTGGTTCATTAGTAGCTAGGCCTACAGGAGTTATCTCCCTTATATCGATTATAGGAAAGTTGGCATAACTTATAATAAAATCGTCTATTGTTCAATAGGGAATTATTACAAGATATTTAGAGCCTAATCTTGTAATAGAGGAATTGATAACTTGATCAATTTCCATAAATAATTTGTACTGAGGTAAAAGAGTCTAGTGTACTCTTGTATCTCTATTACAAGATATAGTTAATCTTGTAATAGTGAGATTGATTATTACTTGATCAATTTCTATAAATTATTCTTAAATTCTATAATTTTGTATAGGATAATACAAGAGTCTAGTGTACTCTTGTATTTCTATTACAAGATATAGTTAATCTTGTAATAGTGAAATTGATTATTACTTGATCAATTTCTATAAATTATTCTTAAATTCTATAATATTTGTATAGGATAATACAAGAGTCTATGTACTCTTGTACCTTGTATTTCTATTACAAGATATAGTTAATCTTGTAATAGGGAAATTGATTGTTACTTGATCAATTTCTATAAATAGTTGTATTTATTACAAACACAGTGGTTTAAAAGCCTTGAGTATTTCTATTACAAGATATTTGGATTTGTGAATCTTGAAATAGGGAAATTGATGCAATGCTCAATTTTCATAAATAATTGTAGATAATTACATGTGTTAATACAAGAGACTAGAGTTCTCTTGTATACATCTGTTACAAAATATTTGAGTTGAAATCTTGTAGTAGAGAAATTGATGAATATTGATCAATTTCTATAAACTACTAACTAAATATACAGAGTAACTATTATCTTTATTCTGTTGTCGCGATTGTTGCTATTGCATCTTAGTTATCACTTTGTTGTTTCTTTATAAAAAGACAAGTCATATATTATAACAGGGAGTTTAACTATCAACTTAGATAATTGTACATTTGTACTCGCTACCATTTATAACTTCTATATTCTGGCATAATCTCTAATTGTACAGTAATTATAGTGACAGAGAGTGTGATTACACATTGTGACTCTGTATCTGCAGAACCAGAATTATATGTATGAACTTGTATTGAGGCGTTGAGTTATTCTTTCCAATAATTGGCTAATCAGATGATCTGTGATCACAACCCAGTATTTTTAGACTTGAGTGAGAAACCCTCAAGTAGAGACGAGGAAGCAGTTCGTTTCATCGGACGCTCTGAAATCCGTGAGGGGAATGCAGAGGGCTTAAATCGACTTTCTTCATATCGAGAAGCCGATCCTTCTGTCCGGTTTATTCACCTCGGATCAAGATATAGGACTAATTCCTAGTGAGATCCATTGTGTTGGCAGGTGTCCACACGGGCGTGATTGCTGATGGTTGCGGGGCTGGGTGTGTCGCGGCGCATGACAGTACTGTTATTCGGGGATTCACCGGTTGATCCGGATCCCATTTTGCCCAGCAGAAATGTTGTACGTAACCAATCTCACAGAGTGAGCTTGACGTAATGACCAGTAAGAAGTATAGGAAACCGGCCTCTTATGATGGTAAAGACAATTGGGAAGAACTATTTGGTTTCAATTTGAACTTCTCTCTGAAATGAATAGTTTGGAGACTGACAAAAGAGCAACAGCCTTGGAATTGGCAATTGCTTTTAAGAGCGTGCTGCTCAAGGTGTCTTAAGTGACTTGGAAGTTACAAACACGCAAGGATTACATGCAGTTTAGTCGCAGCCCTTGACAGAGCAAGATTTCAGCCCTGAAAACCATATGTCAGCCATGTACACAAGACACAATTAAAAGGGAAAATTATTAAGGAAGAAAGATCAACCGCTTCCGTGAGCTGGCAACATGAGATTATGAAGACTAGTAAGGACTAGGATACCCATCTGCAAACCAAGAGACTAGACAACAGATAAGCATTGACTGCTTTATACATGCCCTGAATGACACCGAGATGGAATGGTCTAGTACATTCAAGCAATGTGCAACCATCGAAGATGCTGTGCGGATTGCACTATCCCTTGAAACATTCAGGGGGTTGGGAGACGAAAACGCGAGCATGCAACAAGCAGCATTCCGTCACACATTCAGGAAGAAGACGAATATTCCATCGATAGAATTCGTAGAGAAAATAGCAGAGAGAATAGATGAATTGCAGATCCATGGGACCCCAGCTACTCTAAGGTTCTAACTTCAGGAAAGGAACGAAGTCGACAAGATATGTTTTCTTTTGTGGCATACCAGGACACAAGAAGGAACAAATGCCGGAAACGTCTGCAACATAAAAGTAATGTTGGTCTAAAGCAGATGAGTGAATTAAAGAGTTTTATGTCATAAAATTAGCTGTGAGAAGAATAACGCGAAATAACATGAAATCCAGTCATATTGAGTTTAATACGCAGCTCGGAATTTTAGATTTTAATTAGTAAAACAAAAACAACATAATATGATCACAGGACATAAGATGATTCTTTGTCTTACGACAGACAAATGAGAGCAATGTCTGAGGGATCTTTGAGAAGGATTATGTCTATATGGCCTTGCAGTATTCATGGTGATAGACAGCGACCCAGTCTAATTTCAAGAACCAATGGGCCAGCCCAGTTTAAAAATGATCAAACGACTATTGCTGTTGTTCTTGTCCCATGGACCGAGAGAGATAGAAATAGTGTATGTTCTACCTTAGTGCTAACCGTGTCCGACCGGGTCCCACGTTAGAGGAACCGATGTTTAACCCCAGATGGCTGTGGGTGTCTTTCTTATTTGGTTATGTGTGACGACGAAGATAATTTTATTTAGGTTGGGTATGAGGAATGACCCTATGGGGGTTGATTCCCAGCGTTCATTACTGTCTGGGGACAGTTGCCTTCTTGTGCATCGAGGTGATGAGACTGGTTGACAACTCTTGCTTACACAAATTTATCCTTAGTTTTACTCAATATCCTTGGATCCCTTGTTCTGGCGAAGCGTTATCCCTGGCCAGATTAGGGATGGGGAACCGTTGGACTATCAAGCCCGAGTCCATGGCGAGCCAACCTTGGATTGTATCGGAAGAGGATCTCGACAACCATGCGTAGGATGTGGACGAACGAGCGCGAGGAGCATTGAAGAAAGAAGACATTTTTAGTTTAAAATCTTACAGTTTGGATAGGGATAAACGCTCTATTATAATGTAAAAGTTTAATGGTAAAAATAGTAGCTACGAGTATAATGGCAAAATCTGTTTAAGATTAAATTCATTGGAGGTATTGGTACTCCTAGTTCAACCGTGGTAAAATAAGGATAGTTTTGACAATGCTTGTACTAATGTTTATGATTATTGTGGTTTTAAAAGTCGGCATAGAACTGGACATGTGACAACTTACCTTTATTGTTGGGGTGAAGTTGAAGTTCTTTGTCTTATTAAGGTAGGAGATGTGGTATTACTCCTCGGATAGAGCTCATACGAGTTCCACGTTAGCAGCTGACTGACGATCAGCTGTTGTGTGTTTATGTTACTGAACTGTACCCGAGGACGTGGTGTGTTTACATGGAATAAACGATCACTGTCAACTTACGGTTGAATTGTATATTATTAGTAGTACATGGCAATGGCAATGTTTTTATCTAACTGACCATGCTATCAGATGGTAAATGTATGTGATAACAGATTGTATGTGAAACAGTTTGTTGGCAAGTAGTGTGTCACTGGCTACGATAGCCGCCATATTGGATCGTGACTAAGCAGGCGGTCAGAATTTGAATTAGCTATTTTGTCTATGTAAGCTCCATGATCAATCTTATGATTTAATTCAGTGATCGTTTAAGACAATAACAATACTATTCATCAAAATGTATGTGTTTAATACGTACTTGTGGCGTACAACGGCCGATTTCAAGACATATTCGGTCCGAGCAGTTGTACTGCTTTCACGGCGAAACTGTTGACGCTGACGTTCCGGCTGGTTTTTGTGTACATTTTTAAATACGGATCGGAAACGGAATCAGATACTTGTAACTATATTTTGTGTATTTAAAGAACATTTTTCAGTCGATAAACAGTTGGTTTACGCAATGTATAACCTTTTCTTTGTGCTTTATTTTTGGCACTATATTGTGATGTCGGCAATGTACAACTGTTATTGTTGTAAACAGCCTGGAGGGCCTCCACTTTGCCTCCACATTGCCTCCACTTTTTCCATATAAGGAAATGTGGACGCCCGAGGGGTATATAAGTCGGCGGAGCGATTACTGTGATTTTTAACGTCTCCTCCCGACATCGGATACGTATTCTTGCGCCATTTTGGTTCTCATCATCACACATTAGTAGATAGGCCTACAGGAGTTATCTCCCTTATATTGATTATAGGAAAGTTGGCATAACTTATAATACAAATCGTCTATTGTTCAATAGGGATTATTACAAGATATTTAGAGATGAATCTTGTAATAGAGGAATTGATAACTTGATCAATTTCCATAAATAATTTGTACTGAGGTACAAGAGTCTAGTGTCTTGTACTCTTGTATCTCTATTACAAGATATAGTTAATCTTTGTAATAGTGAGATTGATTATTACTTGATCAATTTCTATAAATTATTCTTAAATTCTATAAATTGTACTTAGGATAATACAGGAGTCTAGTGTACTCTTGTATTTCTATTACAAGATATAGTTAATCTTGTAATAGTGAAATTGATTACTTGATCAATTTCAATAAATACTTTTGTTCATTACAAACACAGTGGTTTAAAAGCCTTGAGTATTTCTATTACAAGATATTTGGAATTGTGAATCTTGTAATAGGGAAATTGATGCATTGCTCAATTTCCATAAATAATTGTAGATAATTACATGTGTTAATACAACAGACTAGTGTTCTCTTGTATATCTATTACAAGATATTTGGGTTGAAATCTTGTCATAGAGAAATTGATGCATATTGATCAATTTCTACAAACTACTAACTAAATATACAGAGTTACTATTATCTTTATTCTGTTGTCGCAATTGTTGCTATTGCATCTTAGTTATCACTTTGTTGTTTCTTTATAAAAAGACAAGTCATATATTATAACAGGAAGTTTAACTATCAACTTAGATAATTGTACATTTGTACTCGCTACCATTTATAGCTTCTATATTCTGGCATAATCTCTAGTTGTACAGTAATTAGAGTGATAGAGAGTGTGATTACACATTGTGACTCTGTATCTGCAGAACCAGAATTATATGTATGAACTTGTATGGAAGCGTTGAGTTATTCTTTCCAATAATTGTCTAATCAGATGATCTGTGATCACAACCCAGTATTTTAGACTTGAGTGAGAAACCCTCAAGTAGAAACGAGGAAGTACTTCGTTTCACACAAAATCTACGCTTGTGGTGGTAAACAGTACCCAAAACTGTGTTCATACCCCAATCTCCTGTGGATGGTGTCAGGTGCGCGCGCGTATGTCGCGAGTTTGTAGAAACTCCATTTAAACATCGTGGTTGCTCACTTACAGTTTATCCGTCACAACTGCCACGTTCATCTTGTTCCTTCAGAAAGCTTCTCGAGTTTACGCACATGTACAACATTCACATAATTTGCATGATATGTGGTTAGGGTCGAGCGGGGATAGTAAGAGGGTCGAGGAGCGTGTCGAAGAGAAAATCTGTTTGATTTCCATCCCCCTGGGGGGAATACGCTGTTTCTGGATAAAAATTGAAACGTATTGTGGCGATAAAATTATTCAAATGCTGAAGAGAGAAGGGGCCTTTGATGGGATTTTCAAAGGTCAGCGGTGAGGGGGGAGGAGGAGTAGGGTGGTTGAAAGAGGCTTGTAAACAATTTGGGCAGATCTGTCTGGTGATGAACTCCCCACAATCCCTTGCAAAGTTGTATCTCAGCCAATCTAGTATAGTAATTTACATAAAAATTGAAAACAATATTAACCTTTAACCATATTGCTAACTAAGACCGTGTTTATTTTTCAACCAAAATTGCTTACATTGCTATATCTTTCATGTTAATTATGTAGACCTCTTGTGTACAAATAAGCTCACTCTTTATAAATAAATCTCTTTCTTTTTATTGTATTTAAAAAATTGTGGATGACAAATGAATGAGACATAAAAAAAAAAAAATATATATATATTCAATATCCAAGATGATGCCATCTTGTTTCAAAATGAATATGCACAGCTAGGGCCACAGGGAAACTTGAGGCAGATCCCTTTAGTGCTTTCTGAGTAAAAGACTAAAAGCGGTAACAAACTTTACCTATCAAATTCCAAGATGGCGGTCTGGTGGCCACCTTGTTGACCAATCGGTTCCAAACTGCACACTGGAACCTGGAAAGAATTTCTAACCAACAGTATATACACAGAAACATATACATATTATATATGTTTCTGATGTACACACACACATAGATATATGATACATATATGGTTAGAAATTCGTTCCAGGTCCCTGTGATACTGCATCAATAGCATAACTAGTAGTAACCACAGAAACATATATACATAGAGATTGGAAACTCCTTCTTTGTCTATGTTGACAGGCAGCGGGACCTCTGGTTTATAGGCATATTTCCTTGGCTAACTACTATTAAGTGTATTCTTTCAAACATGATATTTTTGCATCAACTCAAAGTTTAAACATTATGTCATGGTTTGACTGTGACCAGTTTTCCCGATTGATATTATTTAATGTGATTTTTGAAAGCATGAAAATCAGCAATTTTACCTAGTTTTTCGAAAATCAGACATTCAAAACCGAGAGTGCATTTTGTTTTATTCAAATACAAGTTAAAATATTATTTTTTCTATCCAAAATCGTACTCAAACCATCTGAAAAATACTGAACTTTTATAACATATCAAATTTATTTTGTTGTATTTAACTGTTTAAGAGTTTATCTAAAAACCCCTAAGCACATACAGAGGTACATCTGCCGATCGTAAAAATTGTGGAGTTGCCAATCTCTATGTATATATGTTTCTGGTAACCAGGAGAAACTACATATGAAATTTGAGACAGATCCCTTAGCCCTCTCTGGGAAATAAGGGTTACAAACTTCATCTATCAAAATCCAAGATGGCGACTTGCCATCAGGAGAAACTACATATGAAATTTGAGACAGATCCCTTTAGCCCTTTCTGAAAAATAAGGGTTACAAACTTCAAATTTCAAAATCCAAGATGGCGACTTGCCAACAGGAGAAACTACATATGAAATTTGAGACAGATCCCTTTAGCCCTTTCTGAGAAATAAGGGTTACAAACTTCAACTATCAAAATCCAAGATGGTGACTTGCCATCAGGAGAAACTACATGGAATTTGAGACAGATCCCTTTAGCCCTTTCTGAGAAATAAGGGTTACAAACTCCAACTATCAAAATCCAAGATGGCGACTTGCCAGCCATCTTAGCTTGTTGACCAATCCTAAAATATAATACACTGCAACCCTAGTAGTTGTGCATACAGTAGGACTGAATGGTCATAGTTGATATTTTTAGTAAGCAGAAAGCCCCTGTTTTGACATTTGACTTTATTGTCATCATATAAGTACAAATGGATTAGGTGTAAGTTATTTTAACTTTTAGCAATTATTATTTTAGCCTTCTTCAATTAACATGTAATAATTTCCAAGTGATGGCATAGGTATAAATAAGTTGAATTTAACATATTATTTACTTAATAACAAGATATACAATAATTATGTTCAAATATTCTACTGGACTTTATAAATGACTGAACAGGTTCAAATAAATAAAATTAACTTACAAACCCAAGTCAAGGATTTATAATTGAGAAGGATTCGTCACTGTCTCTTTACACTACTTAACACCACGCGAGACGCCTATGAACCGGGAATAAAAACCATTTTTCTCAACAAATACTTGTCTTGTCGAGTCAAACGAAACACCAATGTAAAGTTAATAAAATTTCACAACGTTTATATGGACTTGCTTTAAGGGCGGAAATATTTAAAAGAAATGTCTTAAATTTTCGTTAAAAAAATACGACAGCTCATGAAATGACGGCTCGCTTCAGAAAGTAAGACGCCGGCGGATAACAAAGGAAAATCAGTGGTCGACCAGCGTCACAGTCAGTGCACAAACACAAAAACTCCTGCGCCGTACTTGCCCAAAACCCTGTGTGACTTATCCTTCTCATATACGTTCTTGCCCAAGTTTTTCATTTCCATAATGTAACAAATTTAGATCTACTCTTATGTTCAGGTCATTAAAAACTTGGGCCATATCAGCACGGGCAGTAGTAGAATTCTGATCGACATTCAAGAAAGAAATGGTTAGCATTTTTATAAATGTCGCCATAGTTACCACAAATAGTCTGGTGCCAAATTTATAGGTGAAAGGTAACAAACACTGAAGTCTTACTAAGTACATTCATGTGTATAAATAGGTTAGGGACGAGATATCGTTTCAAAGAAGAAAAAGATAAGAATTTAACATTACCATCAAAGTTGGGAAAGTAGGATTTTGTTGCAGTAGAAAGTCAATGATTTGGAATTTAATGTGTAAGGATTATCAGATGGACTGAATTACCATGTAAGGAAGAGACAAAAATCTTGTGCGAGTTATTCCCCTGTAGCGAGAGCTACTCATAGACTTCAGAATGCACTCTCTTAAACAGTTGTAGATCTAGTCACTGTGTATTAATAAATTTTTCTACATTTTATGAGTGACGTCCTAGTTTTCCCGCCATTTTCGGAAAATGTGGCGTTTATAGAGGTATGCTAAAAGGGTTTTCTGTTTTACCCTTGTGACCTTCAGTGAATATTAAGGTCATTCATTTGATAGCTTGAGGTAGTCCTTCATACAAACATGCTACCAATTAATCTTATTTAATCGTCTGTCCATGGCATCGCGGCCTCGTTTTACCAAGTATTGTTCAGACTGATTCAAAGAGCATTAAACCTCAAATTCTGGGATTTTCACCCCAGAAAGATATTTTTCTCAATCCCAGTTATTATTAATTAACATATTGATTGGGGAAAACCTCATCAGTTGTAATAACTTGTGGCTAATCCCGTGTTTTTTTTGTGAAGACAATAAATTATGTTTAAAGTCAATAGTAACTTAAACTAACTTAATTAATTAGTCCGGACTAGGAACAAACCTTAGGTTACATACCTGTCCGCGAGCAATAGCCTTGTTTAAGCAATGAAACACAAGTTCCATGGCAATGACAAAACGGAGAAAGGCTTCCATTCTTTGGATCGATACAAAAGCGTGCTTATGGCTGAGAAGGTTTTCTGAGATCTGGGCCGAGAGCCGAAGAAAATTTTCTGAACCAATAATAGTCTTCGATTCGTTTCTGTCACGTGACCAGCATAGTCGTGTCAGCCAATAGGGCAACTTCCAACTAGGTGAAAAGTAATCAACTCCGCACTACACAACTAATAAACCTACTTACATTTCTATACATACATCCTCGATATTCCAAGGGTTACTATCACAGTCGTTATAATATATATTCACACCAATGAAAGTTAGTAACCCCTGAAGTAACGAGGATGGAGGTCACTAGGATATATCCAAATACAAAAATACAACTGTCGGTAACTATACGTCAAACAAACGATTATTTAGATTATCATCAAATATGGGGCTCGTGGAGGGTACGTTCTGGTTTCTAATATTTTGCTCATATTTTAACTAATATGACTTGAGCTAAGTCTAACTCAATTAATTATGTATGCGTCTGTGATATATGTATTGTTGCCTATATACTTCCTTTCACTGTCTTGTTTACTTGCCTCTTTTTTATTAATTTTACAACTGTATGCCGCAGATATAGCACTAAAGCGTAAAAATAAAATTTCATGTATCTTTGCAATTGCCTTAAAAACTTCAAAAATTAATTCTATCTCTTTACAAAGAACATTGTATAGAGAAACATATTTACAACGTTCAACGAATAGTGTAGAAGAACAAAAAATAAAACCTTTTCAAACAGAACTTTAATCGATTTTGATGTGTAAATATCATCTTTGAGGAATGAAAGAATTGATTATTGATTGCAACGGAAAGTTCTCCTTGATAGGAAGGTTTATATCATAATTTCTGATCGAACCTTGCTTAAACAATGTTTATTTATTAAAGCAGAAATTTAGATTTTAGAATTAATACTGATTATGTAGCCACCATAGACTCCGGTACTGCCGTTTATCCACATCATTTTAGAATTAATACTGATTATGTAGCCACCATAGACTCCGGTACTGCCATGTATCCACATCATTTTAGAATCAATACTGATTATGTAGCCACCATAGACTCCGGTACTGCCGTGTATCCACATCATTTTAGAATCAATACTGATTATGTAGCCACCATAGACTCCGGTACTGCCGTTTATCCACATCATTTTAGAAATAATACTGATTATGTAGCCACCATAGACTCCGGTAATGCCATGTATCCACATCATTTTAGAATCAATACTGATTATGTAGCCACCATAGACTCCGGTACTGCCGTGTATCCACATCATTTTAGAATTAATACTGATTATGTAGCCACCATAGACTCCGGTACTGCCGTGTATCACATCATTTTAGAATTAATACTGATTATGTAGCCACCATAGACTCCGGTACTGCCGTGTATCCACATCATTTTAGAATAATACTGATTACGTAGCCACCATAGACTCCGGTACTGCCGTGTATCCACATCATTTTAGAGTTAATACTGATTATGTAGCCACCATAGACTCCGTACTGCCGTTTATCCACATCATTTTAGAATTAATACTGATTATGTAGCCACCATATACTCCGGTACTGCCGTGTATCACATCATTTTAGAATTAATACTGATTATGTAGCCACCATAGACTCCGGTACTGCCGTGTATCCACATCATTTTAGAATCAATACTGATTTTTTAGCCACCATAGACTCCGGTACTGCCGTGTATCCACATCATTTTAGATTTACAATGTAATACTGATTATGTAGCTACCATAGACTCCGGTACTGCCGTGTATCCACATCATTTTAGAATTAATACTGATTATGTAGCCACCATAGACTCCGGTACTGCCGTGTATCACATCATTTTAGAATTAATACTGATTATGTAGCCACCATAGACTCCGGTACTGCCGTGTATCGCATCATTTTAGAATTAATACTGATTATGTAGCCACCATAGACTCCGGTACTGCCGTGTATCCACATCATTTTAGAATTAATACTGATTATGTAGCCACCATAGACCTCCGGTACTGCCGTGTATCCACATCATTTTAGAAATAATACTGATTATGTAGCCACCATAGACTCCGGTACTGCCGTGTATCCACATCATTTTAGAATTAATACTGGTTATGTAGCCACCATAGACTCCGGTACTGCCGTGTATCCACATCATTTTAGAAATAATACTGATTATGTAGCCACCAAAGTCTCCGGTACTGCCGTGTATTCACATCATTTTAGAATTAATACTGATTATGTAGCCACCATAGACTCCGGTACTGCCGTGTATCACATCATTTTAGAATTAATACTGATTATGTAGCCACCATAGACTCCGGTACTGCCGTGTATGTAGCCACCATAGACTCCGGTACTGCCGTGTATCCACATCATTTTAGAATTAATACTGATTATGTAGCCACCATAGACTCCGGTACTGCCGTATATCACATCATTTTAGAATTAATACTGATTATGTAGCCACCATAGACTCCGGTACTGCCGTGTATCCACATCATTTTAGAATTAATACTGATTATGTAGCCACCATAGACTCCGGTACTGCCGTGTATCCACATCATTTTAGAATAATACTGATTATGTAGCCACCATAGACTCCGGTACTGCCGTGTATCACATCATTTTAGAATTAATACTGATTATGTAGCCACCATAGACTCCGGTACTGCCGTGTATCCACATCATTTTAGAATTAATACTGATTATGTAGCCACCATAGACTCCGGTACTGCCGTGTATCCACATCATTTTAGAATAATACTGATTATGTAGCCACCATAGACTCCGGTACTGCCGTATATCACATCATTTTAGAATTAATACTGATTATGTAGCCACCATAGACTCCGGTACTGCCATGTATCCACATCATTTTAGAATTAATACTGCTTACGTTGGCCACCATTATCGTTTAGGTAACTCCGTGTCATACAGTATATATGTATACATATCCATATAACTCAGAATGAAGTATGTGTAACATTGTGCATTAACGGATATCAAACCAGTGATCATATCGGTTGTACATAATTATGTAAATAAAGAATAACATCTCAAAAACCACATACCTGCATGTACACCAACTCCTGAACTGGACAACCCCCACTCGTAAACGTTTGTACCAAATCAGGCTACATGTAACATCTTTGTTTGATTGGAATTAATACAAAATGTATTACCCATTACAACGCACGCGCATGGGTTAGTAACCAGAATACTAACCAGTTTGGAGCACGTGCGCGAGTCCGTGCATAGCTATATGATAGTACCAATGGGGACAACCTACGTCACCGGAAGGGATATCGGGCACACAAAAACAATGAAAAAACTCCCGCTTCAAGATGAAAATCGGCTGAAATTATGACATACAAGCAACGCATCTTCTAAATCTATCGCGCGTCAAAGACAGTGTATTGTTAGAGACTCTGTGAAACTATAAGATATCGTCAAACTAGCTCAGATAATGCAAACACCTCGACACAATATTTTTCGACAGCAGGGATATCGGTCACATTTTATTCACTAAAACGTTAAAAGTTGTAAATAAATAAATTTTGCTGCCACAAAACTGTCCCGTTTACTAATATGTAATATATGACTGTTGAAAGAAAATATTTCATTCATTATATCTGCTTGTGGAGAAATATAGACGGTTCTTAATTAGAAATTATGAAAGTGATATCGGTCACACTTAGAACTGTAGGGGTAACGGTCACATCCAAAGTTGCGAAAACTGAATATTACAGCATTGTACATGTAATCGTTATTTACGCATTCATGCAACTCCAATGGATACCCCGTCAAAATACTTTTATTGAATTTATCTTTTAAACCCACTATCAGCAAATGGTTGGCGAGCTATAAAAATAGCCTTCCCCCATTGCTCGTCATCCGTCCGTCTTTTATTTCTGTTATTTCTCTGAAAGTACTGGAGGGGTTTCATATGTAGATCCAGTTTTGTATAATATATTTCGGAATCAATCCGAAATCGATTTATTTCGATACCGTTACATGTATTTGCCAGAGAGTATTAAGGATAATTTTCAAATTTCAAATTTTTAGAAAGTCATCTTTCTTGATTCTAATAGATGGACTTGTTGCTGTGGTTCAAATTCAACATGTGAGCTTAATACTTAATGAACCTTTCTGGAATTTTATAAGTTCAACATGTATCTCTCTCTTTACTCTTGTTGTGTATAATGCACCAATTGGAAAACGCGGTAGTCGACAACTTGAAGTTCGTTACCATGTAGACATACAATTATCAAATATCTTGTTCGATATAGACATTTTGATAATCATTTTTAACATAGGAATGTATTTATTAATGCTCATTTTTTTAGACAGACAAGATTACAAAATAATGAATATTTGGCTATCTTGAAATTATTTGACTACCACGGTGCTTTATAGCATTCATATACATATATTTACCTTTTCACTGAAACCCTAATATGTATACTTACCAAGCGCATCTGCTATCCGCTTATTTTCAATTGATGTCATAATTTTTGTGCCATCGATCACAGAAAATGGCTGTTTCGTCCTTGACGATATTGATTTTTTTCTTTATAGATACAAATATCTTCGGATGTTATCATATAAGTGTTATCAAATGAAAATATATTCATTAAATTGCATTCAGTTGACAATTAGGGGAGTATGAATGCCAACTGGACATCTGTTAATTCAACATGAAGCGCTGAAGATATTGGACCAACATGTTAAATTGACCGATTTGTAAATCCAATGATAAACGTCACGATATCTCTTGGCCCTCTTGCATGTTATCAATTGATTTGCTTTTATATTTTTTTTGCATATGATCATTTGTGCTATTATTGTTAAGTTATATTTTAAGTACCTTTTCAATCGTTATCTGTGGAGAAATTATTAGTGAATTGACATGTAGAACCGTACTAACGCTATCAGCTAAAAACCCTCAGTGATCCTGTGTATCATGTATTCACGTATTTCTGTAGCTTATAGATCAGTATGCTGAATGTACCTGAATGATTAGTTAGGGGAAACAACGCTGCAATATTTCAGCAATCTTTACGAAGCGACAAACCATTTCAAAATCTTTGGATGTGACCGTTACCCTGTGAACGACATCCTTTTTAAAAAAAAAAACCACCAACTAGGTTATACAGCTATGTCACTTTTGTAGCGGATAAAATGAACGATAGCTACTACTTGAAATATAAGGTATTTTATATCAGTAAATAACAATAAAGTTAAAAAAAATACACTTGACATATTTTCGGTGAATATAATGTGACCAATAGCCACGCTTTGGAAAAAAAGACGGACGGATGATGAGCAATAGACGAAAAGCGATTTCAATAGCTCGTTAACCATTTGCTGATAGGGGGTTAAAAAGTCGTCTTTCAAGATCAGATAAATTCAATAAAAGTATTTTGGCGTCTTATCCACAGTTTTCATAACTTTGGATGTGACCGTTACCCCTAAAGTTCTAAGTGTGACCGATATCACTTTCATAATTTCTAATTAAGCACCGTATATAATTCTCCACCAGCAGATATAATGAATGAAAAATTTTCTTCCAACGGTCATATATTACATATTAGTAAACGGGACAGTTTTGTGGCAGCAAAATTTATTTATTTGCAATTTATAACGTTTTAGTGAATAAAATGTGACCGATATCCCTGCTGTCGGAAAATATTGTGTCGAGGTGTTTGCATTATCTGAGCTAGTTTGACGATATCTTATAGTTTCACAGAGTCTCTAACAATACACTGTCTTTGACGCGCGATAGGTTTAGAAGATGCGTTGCTTTTATGTCATAATTTCAGCCGATTTTCATCTTGAAGCGGGCGTTTTTTCATTGTTTTTGTGTGCCCGATATCACTTCCGGTGACGTAGGTTGTCCCCATTGAGTACATGACCGAGACCACAGGGTCTTGTTACATTGCAAGACTGGGTCACAGGGGCACATGGTTCTAAGCGAGGGTTTAATGTAAGACTATTTAAAAATCTCATGAATATATATGTCTTTAATTATGCTTGATGAAAAAATGAGTCAAAGACTCGTCTAACTTTTGGTCAAGTATGACAACATCTATGAAACATATTGTTAAGGTGCACGGATAAACGTTTCTATTAGTAATTACAATACTGAAATCTAAATGGGGGAAAGAACATTAAAATGTCCAATAATGAAGCAAGGACTAAATTAATCCCATATGTGTTTAGAACTGAAAGGAAATATTGATATAGTATGCTTGTAAAGTTGATTTTATCACTTTTGTATTGTTGGTATATCTGTTCTTGGAGCACCTTATGACTACAGGTTTGCCATTTCGAGCACCAAACGAAAACGAGACTTGTTATTTAACTACAAAGTACATATTGCAACTGTTCGGGTTCAGTAAAGTATGAATATCACCATATACAAACTGGAAATTATGCATCATTACATGGTAGCCATCTCCTGCAGCCATGTAATGCAATTTCGGATAGGAAAACTGTCCAGACTCGACACAAGACCTTGTACTTCATAATCTCAGCACAAATGTCGTGGAAGTGTATTCAGATAAGTCATTCGTTAGTCCCTCTTTTCAGCTGCTATACATTACTTGCAACCTATTATACAGCATCGTCGCAAGCTACTATACAGTATCCTTGAAAGCTACCAATCAGTATCCTCACAAGCTGCTATACCGTATCCTCGCAAGCTACTCTATAGTATCCTCGCAAGCTATTATACAGTGTCCTTGCAGGTACTATACAGTATCCTCGCAACCTACTATACAGTATCCTTGTAAGCTTCAATATAGTATCCACGAAAGCTACTATACAGCATCCGTACAAGCTACTTTACGGTGTCCTCGGATGCTTATATACAGTAACCTCGCAAGCTAAAATACAGTATCCATCCTCGCAAGCTAATATACAGTATCCTCGCAAGCTACTATACTAATAAAATCTGTTACCTGTAAGTGATCGAGACCGGGTTATCTCAGTCGAGGGCTAAGATTTTGTAACATAATCCCAACCGAGGCGTTAGCCGAGGTTGGGATGTTACAAAATCTTAGCCCGAGACTGAGATAACCCGATCTCGATCACTTAAAGGTAATAGATTTTTTTTTCTCGCGCCTCTAAGATATAACAAAACCCATTTATATACGCGTTCAGAGTGTAAAACTATCCCGTCTTGGGCCTCCTGGTTCAAAGCCGATTAACCATTTCATCTGCGCTTCGATTTCAGTCATGCCGCAACTATAGTTCGGTTATATAAAAGAGAAAACGATGATCAATCGGTACATACTGTTTTCATGATTAAAAACAACAACCAAACAATGCATGGTAAATGACTGAATGCATATATTTCTAATAATATTGATTATCTGACGCTTGTGACGTCACCGGTTTGAGAGTTTGACGTCACATGCGCGGACTGTTACATGAATGGCGTAAAATTCCGCCAAAATTCGCGTAAAGGTACCAGACAGATCGGACGAGATAGAAAAATCTAGCACCGGGTATCAAGTGAGATTTCCCTGTCCGAGGTGCGAGAAAGTATCATCGCAACCTTCTATATGCTATCCTAGATACTAGACCTCATCTTTGCAAGCTACTATACAGTATCATTGCAAGCTGTTATACATTATCCTCGTAAGCTACAATACAGTATAATTGCAACCTATTATACAGCATCGTCGCAAGCTTCTGTACAGTATCCTCGCAACCTACTATACAGTATCCTCGCAAGCTACTATACATTATCCTCGCAAGCTACTATACAGTATCCTCGCAAGCTACTATACAGTATCCTCGCAAGCTAATATACAGTATCCATCCTCGCAAGCTAATATACAGTATCCTCGCAAGCTACTATACAGTATCATCACAACCTTCTATATGCTATCCTAGATACTAGACCTCATCTTTGCAAGCTACTATACAGTATCCTCGCAAGCTACTATACAGTATCATTGCAAGCTGTTATACATTATCCTCGTAAGCTACAATACAGTATAATTGCAACCTATTATACAGCATCGTCGCAAGCTACTATACAGTATCCTTGAAAGCTACCAATCAGTATCCTCACAAGCTGCTATACCGTATCCTCACAAGCTACTCTATAGTATCCTCGCAACCTACTATACAGTATCCTTGTAAGCTTCAATATAGTATCCACGAAAGCTACTATACAGCATCCGTACAAGCTACTTTACGGTGTCCTCGGATGCTTATATACAGTAACCTCGCAAGCTAAAATACAGTATCCATCCTCGCAAGCTAATATACAGTATCCTCGCAAGCTACTATACAGTATCATCGCAACCTTCTATATGCTATCCTAGATACTAGACCTCATCTTTGCAAGCTACTATACAGTATCATTGCAAGCTGTTATACATTATCCTCGTAAGCTACAATACAGTATAATTGCAACCTATTATACAGCATCGTCGCAATTGCAAGCTACTATACAGTATCATCGCAACCTTCTATATGCTATCCTAGATACTAGACCTCATCTTTGCAAGCTAGTATACATTATCCTTGCAAGCTGCTATACAGTGTCCTCGGAAGCTACTATGCAGTATCTTCGCAAGCTACTATACAGTATCCTCGGAAGCTATTATACAGTATCCTCGCAAGCTACTATACAGTATCCTCGCAAGCTACTATACATTATCCTCGCAAGCTACTATACAGTATCCTCGCAAGCTACTATACAGTATCCTCGCAAGCTACTATACAGTATCCTCGAAAGCTACTACACAGTATCCTCGGAAGCTGCTATACAGTATCCTCGCAAGCTACTATACAGTATCCTCGCAAGCTACTATACAGTATCCTCGCAAGCTACTATACAGTATCCTCGCAAGCTACTATACAGTATCCTCGCAAGCTACTATACAGTATCCTCGAAAGCTACTACACAGTATCCTCGGAAGCTGCTATACAGTATCCTCGCAAGCTACTATGCAGTATCCTCGCAAGCTACTATACAGTATCCTCGCAAGCTACTATACAGTATCCTCGCAAGCTACCGTATAGCATTCTCGCAACCTACTATACAGTATCCTTGGAAGCTACTATACAGTGTCCTCCCAAGTTACTTTACGATTTCCTCTCAAGCTACTATATAGTGCCGGTGCAAGCTACTAAATAGTTTCCTCGCATGCCACTATACAGCGCCAGTTTCAAAACAATGCAAATAACTTTACAGTTTTACCTGATAATCGGCAATTTCAAATTGCGATGGTGAAAAAGATAAGGTACTAATTAATGTACATTTATATTTTTTCAGATTAGTTTATAAACCCGTGGTCGTGCTTGAAGCAATGCTAAGTAGACAGAATATCTTATTACTTATAAAGAATATAAGGAAGTTGATTAATTTCTTCGGTGACGAACAGCAGATCAAATCAAGTTTTACGTACAAGAAAATAAGTTGTACATCAAGATACTAACTTGTACGTTTAAGATGAAACATTGTGGCCCTAATACGCCGTCGTACTAAAGAGAGTATCTTCAATTAGTAAAAATATCAGATCAACTCAACTTGTACGTACAAGATGATATAATGTACGTACAGGATAATAAGTTGTAAAAACAAGAAACTAACTTGTACAAACAAGATACTAAATCTAAGTTGTGCGAACAAGATACTAACTTGTACGTGTAAGATACAAGTTGTACGTACAAGATACTGTCTTGTACATACAAGATAAAAAGGTTTACGTACAAGATACTAAGTTGTATGAACAAAATACTAATCTGTACGTACAAGATATTAAGTTTACAAGTTCCTAAGTTGTATGTACAAGGTATTAAGTTGTACATACAAGATACTAAGTTGTACGTACACGATACTGAAAGTTGTTTATTTGTTTGAGTAATTAAATCCTTTTAGCAGCCCGGGTTATGTATATGTATGGACGACCTCACATGCGTGCGGTGTGCAGCTTGTGTGAAGTGCGAAGTGCGTGTTTTGGGAGACTGCGGTATGTTCGTGTTGTGTCTTCTTGTATAGTGAAACTCTTACAACACACCCCAACCAGTTATATTATACTAACAACGGGCGATATAGCCGTTCCACTTCCGGTACGCTGAGTACTAAACAGGAGCAGAAACTGCCATTTGTATTGATTTTGTTGTATCTCGGCCATGGGACAGAACCAACATACTAAATAGTACACGATAACATACAGTATTTCATCTTTCGACAACCATTCCAGCTTTTGTAGAACATTGATTAATAACATCGAAAGATATTAAGCTACGCTCGAATTGAAATTATTTTGATAGCGTTAACCTGATTCGTTAGTAAGTAATGAGGGGAACCTTTAGTTTGTGATGCAATGCTGTGAATTACGATGGCCGATAGCGCGATGTACGCAAATTGCAATAACTATTTTTGTACGACGTTACTGTATATTTTGTATATTCAGCATTGTTTTAATTTGGAAAAAAATGTTATAATAACCTTTTTTTGTATTTATAAGAAAAGAAAATGTATTTCAAGTACAGATAAAGTAATGTGTAACAGTTTTTATACACTAAGAAAAACTTCAGTTACATGTACATAATCGCTTTCCTTCACGGTCGTGTTACTAACAAGTACATATAAATACAATTGCCTGTGATTTTAGTGCTAACCTTCCCTAGTTACCAGCCCGCGAAGGAATGCAGAGGTCGCGTGGCCGCAATATCTGAATATGCTTTATTTTAGTATTACGGATGGAAGAAAGCATGGTAGCAAATAAGTTGGTGATTTTCTATACTTCAGAAATCACAAACTAATATTTACAGTAATAACATCAAACTATGATTCTGAAATAAAAGATAGTAGTGATTTTTAAAACGAAACTTTTTTCATAATTACTTCAAAACAATTATGATTATCAGCATGCAAAACTGCAAATAATATTAATAGTTTGTGATTTCTGAAGCATAGAAAATTAACATTTTACTTGTTACCATTTACTTCCTTCCATTCGTATTATTTTTTTAAACCCGATATCTTACATTGCAATACTGAATGAAAGCATATAGCTAGGGAAAGGAGGTCAACACCTTTTAGCAAATGCAATTATTTTTAGATTCACTTGTTGACAGTAACCTTAAAGAACGTAAATATGTACATGTAACTCGAGTTTTGGTCTTAATGTACAAACAATTTGCTCTCCTTCGAAAAAAGGAGACCAATACCTGGGCGGGCAATATGTATGAAAGATAAAGACAAAAAAACATCAATGATAGCAACGTTAATTAGAAATGCATATTACACAAATGTTGTGATATTGGAACCAATAGTATTTGTATCTTAACAAACTAACCCAACCCCCTTTCCTCTGGTACTTAGATTTCAGAACAAATGCCATACAGGTATATACATTTATTTTGCCACTTATTATTCGCGTTTATAATAGCTAGTTTAAACCTTTGAAAATAAAACAATATATTTTGGAACAAATGCCAATGCTGAAAATGAATTTTGCCACTAACTATATTTTACCTGTATGGAAATAAACTAATATACCTAGATTTCGGAACAAATGCCTATACTGAATTTAATATGTAGTTTTCCAGTAACTAAAAAACATTGAAGTTTCAGTGCATTTATTAGTAAGTTATTACATTTTGAATTGTCACTATTTTTATACCCTAAGTTCATTTGTAAATCAAACACTATGATAAATGTCCGATACAACATTTTAACAAAATACCTTCTTTCTTTTATCCATAAGTTTTTCAAAGCCATTTAAGACATGTTAATAATGCATATCTAATTTGTCACTAACATGTATAAAAATAAACTAATTCTATTTAAGAACACATGCCTAATAACTACACATATGGAATCAAACTAATCAACTACTTAGATTGCAGGATATATGGCAATTTACTGAATATCTATTTTGCAACTAACTACATTTTACATGTATGAAAATAAACTAATATAGGAGATTTCAGAAAAGATGGCGATGACGTCACACAAAGGTACATCCGGGCGCTCAAAGGTACAACTCCGTATATCTGTACACATTAATATGGTGGGAACACAGCCGCTTGCGATGTTTGTTTACATTTTATTGTAATAAATAGTACGACAAACCGAGAGCTATTGCGTTATTTTAATTTCAAAAAGTGTAAATAAAAATATTTTACAATAATATACAAATTTATACATATGGTATTCATATATTTTACTCTGTTTATACTCCATTTTCGACCGCTACGAGAGAACACGGTCGCCATTACGTATAACATTGCCAGACATATTGCAAATATCAACTTGATATTACAAATTAAATCCAAAGTCCCTCAAAATATTATTATAAGTTATTACTGTTTTCGAAGTATTACTTGATAAAACACCTTACAATGTATGATTAGTGCAAAATTAAACATTTGCTTTAGTAGATTACCCCAAGCCCACGGCAGCCATTACAGTACAGCCGAGAACCCGAATTTCGTCCATTTTCAGTGTCAAAAAAATACGTATTCTGGTTAATTTTTTTTGTCATCAATTTTGGGAATTAGTTTATAACATACAAATGAGTCAGTTTGTAGGTTCATTTTATCACATTTTTAAAACAAAACTAGAGTATTTATGATTCTCGAAGCCGTGCGCAATGTATCCTGGTCGGCATTTACAGTATTACGATCATTAATTTATATCAATTTAAATGAAGTCTAACTAATATGTATTCAAATTTTCTAAAAGTAATACCACTTCAATTTGAGACTTAACATAGCAGTCTATGGGATAAAAGCGGCTGAAAATGAAATATTAAAAATGAAATCTGCAGCATTAAAACCAGAAACATATATACATAGAGATTGGAAACTCCTTCTTTGTCTTTGTTGACAGGCAGCGGGACCTCCGGTTTATAGGCATTTTCCCTTGGCTAACTTCTTTCAAGTGTATTCTTTTAAACATGATATTTTTGCATCAATACAAAGTTTAAACATTATATCATGGTTTGATGTGACCAGTTTTTCCAATTGATGTTATTTAATATGTTTTTTGAAAGCATGAAAATCGGCAATTTTACCTGGTTTTTCGAAAATCAGACATTCAAAACCGGAAGTGCATTTTGTTTTATTAATATATAAGTTAAAATATTATTTTTTCTTTCCAAAATCGTCCTCAAACCATCTGAAAATTACTGAACTTTTATAACATTTCAAAGTTATTCTGCTGTATTTAACTATTTAAAAGTTTATCTAAAAACCCCTAAGCACATACAGAGGTACATCTGCCGATCGTAAAAATGGCGGAGTTGCCAATCTCTATGTATATATGTTTCTGTTAAAACTGAACGATTTCACCATTTTATTTTTCGAGATCGGCAGCCATACGTGTACGTGTAATACAGTAGTTTCATTACTATTCGTCATTTTGTTACGATACAAGAGCATTCCATTAAAACAACAAGTACATATTAAATAACAAAATATATATCTTAAACAAGTCCTTATTGAGATAAAAGCGTTGGTAATTATTAATATGATTTATTTTCCAAACAATGCTGTGGCCTGCGGTGATCTACCAGCGAAGAAGCCATGCACGAGCGGCCGTGGTCTGGTCAGATATGGTCCACCTTTCGTTATGTTATATAGTGTTGTGAGCAGCTTTTTCATGTACAACAGAAACATGACACAATAAAATCAATTATCTTTTCATAACTTTTTTCACAACATGGATTTCTACGTGTGAACAAAAAACGGGTACGTGTGATGTGACGACCCGGCACGCTTCGCAAGCTGGCTTCAAACACTAAATCTACAGAACTATATTTAGCAATAAACAATTGTAAATATCAAAATATAAATGTCTGTAGCCTCTTAAACAATAAGAAACGATTTTTAAATCAGAATTTGCAAGTATCATGAAAGTGTATACTTTTGCCACAGTATCGATTGTATATCAGGGCTGTACGTATCTGTTATTGTTTTCATTAGTCGACATACAGTGTTTGTACCTTTGAGGACCCGGATGTAAATTTTCTGTGACGTCACGCCATCTTTTCTGAAATCTCCTATACCCAGATTTAAGAACAAAATGCCAATACTGAAGATCAATTTTGCCACTAACTACATTTTACATGAATAAAATTAAACTAATATACCTAAATTTTGGAACAAATGCCAATACTAAATTTGAATGTTGCCACTAACTACATTTTACATTTATGAAATATAGTAAAATACTAAGATACACATATATCAATACTGAATGTGTACTGTAATTGTCACTAACTACTTGTATAATAAACAAACTAAACTAATAAGATTTTAGAACAATTGGCACTGTTTAAAAGAAAAACAGTTTTTCTCTTCTTTTTCAGTCTCAATTGGTTCGTTTGCAGACAACATTTCTCATGGCATTGCTTTGGATGTTGCATCTGACTTCAATAGGAAGAAGAGCGAAGAACTTTTCATAGATGTCATCTCTGTCCAGACCGACATCTGGTAGTTTGTTTTTAGCCACAAATATATTTTGTATTTCTGGCTTAAAAATGGAAAGTTTCTTTGTAGAAGTTCCCAAATCCAGAAGAACTGTGGCACGCGCATACCAGTTGGTGTGACTTGCCCCAAATTTGTCATTGCAAGAGGGACAGCACATTACGTAGTTTGTTACAAAAAGGTCTTAAATATGTAATAACATATATTGATAGATAATTGTACAGAGGGAAGTTATAACTAGTATATATATCATCAGAGGAGGTGTAGACATTACATATGTAGTACACATAGCGAGAGGTCATTATGAGTAATGGGGTTCAATACATGTCCGAAGCTAATGAAAAGTACACATATATTGTTAATTAGATACCGTTACCTACGTAAAGAGCCTAAGGGTAAAACGCTGGTCAAGCGGTTTATACTGGACATGGGCCCAAATAAGGTAAAAGGGTTCTGGAGTCTTCTCAGAATCGTAGGAAGTTTGGGGATAAATAGAGGTGCGGGGGTTAGGAGAGAGAGACCGGACAGAGAGGAGAGAGAGACCGGACAGAGACCAGAGAGAGGCAGGACCGAGAGAACATCAGGGAAAGTCCGGAGAATGAAACGAATATAGCAAGAGAGATTGGATATACTAGTGACAGTGAGAGAAAGAATATGAACACTATACGATCATGAACCAGGAATAAATTGTCAACTTTACAAAAAGACCCAGAGTTATGTTTTATAACATGGGGTCTTTTCTGGTGCCTTTGAAGACCAGGATGACGAACTTGGACATGGAGCGCAAGAAATGGGCATAAAAGGTGAGTGACAAGAATGTAACATGGCCGAAAATGTAGGGCTTCTATTTGGCAACTTAGGACAACAACTTACCGGGTTAACGTCAGCAATCAATGTCCAAGGGGTTGTTGGTTCTATACCTCCTTATGATGGGGATACAAAAAAATGTAGAGAATGGCTCAGTGCTATAGATAAGGTAGCCACATTGACACAAATAGGGCCCGATAGGACTAAATTAATTGCGTACCAAACAAGCAGGGGGGCAGTAAGTGAGTATATAAAAAGATTTTTAGCTGAAGCACCCGGTGGTACGTGGGCGGAATTAAAACAAGAATTAAGGGGACGTTTCTCAGATGTAAGCGACCCTCAGCATGCTTTTGTCGTGTTAAGAAAAACACGTCAAAAAGAACATGAAAGTGTTCAAGTGTATGCTGAGAGACTCCTTACTCTGGCAGAAGATGCATACGTAGGGATGCAACAAGGGAATCCTGCCATTGAAAGGCAGATGATAGGTTTCTTTACAGATGGGTTAGTAAATGACCAATTAAGATTAAAGGTCATGAGGGACAACCCACAAACCTTTCAGGGCGCAGTAACCTGCGCAATGACAGAACAAAATCTGCGGAAAAGATTCGCACTAAGAATGCCGCAGCGTTCTGGTCCTTCAGTCCCTACGCATGGGCCTGAACCTATGGAAATAGGTCAGAATAGGATACGAAATAGAGAATTGGTATGCTGGGAGTGCAACCAAACAGGTCACCCTCAGAGGCTGTGCCCGAAATTAAGGAATAGGAACCCTAGAAAAAGGTTAAACTAAGACGCTCTCCTTACAATGAAACCGGTAGGCAGGGCAATAAAACAATGATTTATGAAATACCCTTAGCAGGCTCGCCAAGTTCAGTATTGTTAACTTTTGGTAAACAGAAATTTAGATCACTTGTAGATTCAGGAGCTCAAGTATCACTTATGCATAAACGAGTATTTGACTTATTGCAGCCAAAAACGAAACTTTTAAAAAGTAGTATTAAGTTACAAGCAGTAAATGGTAATACTATGGACACGTTAGGTCGTGCTATATTGACATTTAAGCTAGGTGACGTGACTGTGAAACAATGCTTCCATATTGTAAATGAAATGAATAGGAATTTGCTTTTAGGTCGTGACTTTCTGACAGAACACGGCGTGAGACTTTATTTTGACCTCAAGAAATTGAGAATAGGGAGTACCTATGTTCCATTAGAGGAGGATATACATATTAGTTCATTATTACGTTTACAACAAGGTATAAAAGTAAAGCCTCAAACGTCTGTTTTATGTATAACTAAAGTTAAGTCCCATATAAGAAATAATGTAGGGATAGTTCAAACCAAACCTGTGGTTTCAGGTTTTATAGAGTCAGAACCAGGCCTAATGGTAAGTCACTCAATAGCAAAGATATCAAAACAGGGTAATCTACCTTTACTATTAGTTAACAGTACTAATAAAACATACCATCTTAAGAAGGGTTGTATTATCGCAAAAATTGAATCAGTAAATGAAAAAGAAATAAATCAAACATCATGTCGCTTAGGAGATAAAAGTGTAGAGACAAAAGATGAAACGAGTACTGAAAATCCGTCAATG
Source organism: Argopecten irradians (assembly GCF_041381155.1). NCBI lineage: Eukaryota > Metazoa > Mollusca > Bivalvia > Pectinida > Pectinidae > Argopecten > Argopecten irradians. The sequence continues at coordinate 15,131 of NW_027187959.1, read as the reverse complement.
CATGATAAACTAATACAGGAACTTGTAAAGAAAAATGAAGATTTGTTTGTAGAACATGATAAAGATTTAACTCATACTGACACGGTAAAAATGAGAATTGATATTGGTAATAGTCCGCCAATAAAAATGAAACCGTATAGAACTCCGTTAAACAAACGTGAAATAGTCGATAAGGCCATTGATGAAATGTTGGATGCTAAGATCATCAAAAGATCACAATCACCATTTTCTTTTCCTGTAGTAATAGTTGATAAGAAAGATGGAACAAAAAGGTTTTGTGTTGATTTCAGGCAATTAAACAAAATCACTAAACCATTTTCATTTGCGTTACCTGTAATTGATGATATTTTAGCCAGGTTAGACCAAGCAAAATATTTTACGTGTTTAGACCTTAAAAGTGGATATTGGCAGGTATTGGTAGATGAAAAAGATAGACCTAAAACAGCCTTTGTTTGTCATAGAGGACTCTTTGAATTTCTTGTAATGCCTTTTGGGTTAACTTCAGCTCCAGCAGTTTTTAGTGAATTAATGTCAATAGTACTAGAAGGGTTAGATCACATGGCTATAGCTTATTTAGATGATATTTTAATATTTTCAAAAACCATTGAAGACCACATTAAAGATGTTCAAACAGTTTTTGATAGATTGAGACAACATAATTTGAAATTAAAAAGGAAGAAATGTAATTTTGTTAAAGAGGAAACAAAGTATTTGGGTTTTGTAATTAATAGGAATGGAATTAAACCAGAAATGGACAAGGTAAAGGCCATTAGATCCATGGGTGAACCCACTAATGTAAGAGAAGTTAGAGGATTTATCGGTTGTGTCAGTTATTATAGACGATTTGTACCAAATTTCTCAGAAATTGCTGAACCTATCATAGCATTAACAAGAAAAAGGGCAAAATTTAAATGGAATCCGTCATGTCAAAAAGCATTTGAGTATCTCAAAGAAAGTTTAACTGCCATACCACAACTTGCGTATCCAGACGTAAATAAACCATACGTATTATATACTGACGCTAGTGATAAGTGTATAGGAGCATGTTTAACACAAAGATCGGACAATACGGAAGATTCTATTCCAAATGTTAAAAATGAGCGTCCAATATACTTTTTGTCGCATAAACTAAGTGAAACACAATGTCGCTGGTCAACTATTGAAAAAGAAGCGTATGCAATTCACTATGCATTACAAAAACTAGATCATTACTTACATCAGGCAGATTTTGTAATCAAAACCGACCATAAACCTTTAAAATATCTACTAGAAGCTCCAATGCAAAATCGTAAAATTCAATTATGGGCATTAAATATTTCAGGCTATCGTTGTAAAATTGAATATATACCAGGAACTGAAAATACTTGTGCAGACTTATTGTCAAGAACACCAGATAAAGTTCACCCTAATACAGGAGACCAAACAGGTGATGAAGATGTCCTTCCAGATATTTCGGGTAAAACTTATGAAATTGCTGTTTTCAATTCCAATAAATTTGACTTACAACCAAGAAGGGATAGTGAAAGTGATCAGGAACATAGTGAAAAGGAATTACCAAACTTACCTAATATGGATATGAAGGTAGAACAATCATTAGATGTTGAACTCTCTAAATTGATTGACCAAATTAATAACAATAAAGCCAGTACTAGGGATCAAACTAGGTTTATGTTAATAGACGATGTTCTTTATTATCTGCAAAATGCTGACGAAGACGTTAAGCCACGTCTGTATGTTCCGTTACAACTAAGAAGTGAGGTTATAAAACAATATCATGATGGTAATGGACACATGGGTATTGATAAAACTTATGCCGCCATTCGTCAGAAATACTTTTGGCCAAAATTATATAAGGAATTATATGATTACGTCTCAACCTGTGTTACATGTCAACAACAGAGTTTACAAAAGCGTAGAGCACCTATTCAAGAAACAGATATACCAAATTACGCGTTTGAGAAAATCAGTATGGATATTTCTGGCCCATATCCAAAATCTCTATCGGGAAATAAATATCTTCTCACTATTGTTGATTGGTACAGCGGTTGGCCTGAAGCTATACCATTACCCGATAAAAGTGCACAAAATATAGTACATGTGTTAATAGATGACATAATTCCAAGGTTTGGTACTCCATCATCTATTGTAACTGATAATGGTACAGAATTTGTCAATCGAATGGTAAGAGAAACTTGTGAACACTTAAATATTAAACATATAACAACCTCTTTCTATCACCCCCAAAGTAATGCTAGGGTTGAAAGATTTCATCGAACTATGCATGATGTATTGGCAAAGAAAATAAATAATGACACATCTGCCTGGGATGTTTATTTAAATCAGACATTAGCTGCTATTAGATGTAATATTAGTGAATCATCTAAATTTTCGCCATTCTTCTTATTGTATAACCGTGATGTAGTGTTACCGCTTGATAACCTATTGCAACCACGTCGGAAATATATGGGTGAAGAAACTCATAAGATAGCTATGATGAACAGCATAAAGCCTTTTTAACGGTTCATAAAAATATGAAAAAAAGCTAAAAGAAAACAAGAAAAATATACAGAAAAACGAAGTAAGCCTGTAGAATTTGAAGTTGGAGATCCAGTCTATTATCGAAATCACCTTCGTAGAAATAAATTAGAAAGTAAATGGAAACCTTATTTTAGAATTATTGGTCAAACGTCTCCTGTTTCATTTAAAATTCGAAACCAACTTACTGGAGCAGTAACTAAAGCTCATGCTGAACATCTACGACTAGCTAAAATAGATGAATGGGACATACCTCAAGGTCAAAATCAAAACAACACTAGAGCTCGTTCACTAAGGACGCAAAAATATGTAGTAAATCCATCTGAATCTGATAGTAGTAACATTGAACATAGTGAGGATAATGATCAATTAGTAGGTAGATTGTATAATAGAACTCGTAAAGAACGTACCACATCTGCTTATGAGGATGATATCCCCTTAATGGAATTAGCCAAACGACTCAAAGAGCGACAGCGAAATCAAAAATTATTAAAAAATTTAACGAGGAGTTCAGATTCAGAAGAATCTGACTCTGAAAAAGATATAGGACACGACATAGATGTTGAGATGGATCAGGGATTTGAGGCAGACGTAGCTACCGACAGTGACAATGACAATCACACGGACAAAAGCTATACAAGTAGTGATCAACAAATGACTATTGGCTTGGTAAATATGAAACACAAAAAATCTAAAAAACGACGAGATGTTAGAAAACGACAGAATAGATACCACAGTAAACAAGAATATAAGGCAGGCCTGTTAAGAGTGTTAGATAAATTGTTGAAGTAGGTTTCAAACTTTGACTTATTGTATTGAATTTAAAAAAAAATATATTGTTGTAGTTAGAGTTAATGTAGTAATACTCTGTCATTAAGTTTCTGAGGGTGGTTAATGAAACCATTACTGGGAAATTGAGGGAACCTTTCCATAAGCAACTATCCGAATTTAGTCCATTTAGGGTATCCAAAAGATAACGGGAAACAGACCATATTCCAATGAACCAACTCATCAGTGAATTAAGGGGTAGACGTAGAATTAAACAACAGTTAGGACATCGCTGGCCTACTTGGAAAGTTGTGCTCACCACAGTAGTTATAACAATTATCTCAATTATATGTTTGGCTATTGCATGGTATTACCGTGTAAAATTACAAAATTGTACAAAATCTCGGCCAGTTGCACTTGTCCGACCTTTGACGTCCATCCCAGTGTCCACCACATACACATCAACTACGCCTTCACCTACACTTCTCCGAAGGGAATTGACTATGCTTAACAGTTTACCTCCTGCTCGACGACCTTCAACCACGCCAGTTTGGGATGCTGCCAGGAGAGCACATCTACGCTTTGCGGCACCACCGCCGACTTCTCCTCAACAACATTTGGACATGTTACGATTTAGAGTACCCACCAGAGATCCTCCGACCTTCCAACCTGTCCGATTCCAACGATTCCTGGAATTGCTCCAACGTTTGAATGCACCAACACGGACGCCCAGTAATCGGGTCCCTACAGATAGTGGGGCTAGCATTAATGATAATGCTACGTCCATAGAAAATGTGTCAGGATCCCCCATGAGCGGGTTATTAAACCCAATATCGGATCCAACTCGATCCACAATGTAAACAATGATGTTCTTAGTAATTGTGGACATTTTGTGTATTTAACTTTACATATTACGTTGTAACCATAACGTACAATACAGTGCGGATTCGCGTGGCAACAATTATTATACAAGAATGATCACTACCTTCAAGCAGTGATTAATATTTATTAGTTGACATAACTTTATGTCAATATTGATTAAATATCTTCGTGTGAACCTTATATTATTGACGCTGTGGTGTGAATTTCTTCAGTGGATTATTAACTATATACATTAATCGATTCAACTTTGTGACCATATTGATGAAAATGTCTTCGTGTGAACCTTATATTTATTGACGTGTGAACCCTATAATTATTGACGCTGTGGTGTGAATTTCTTCAGTGGATTATTGACTATATACAATAGAAGTCGTTCTGCTTCATTGTGAAACCTGGATTATAAATTACAAGAACTATGTGAACTATGTGTATATCATGCGTGGACCTTATTAAATTAATTAACTAACATACGTGGATTACTACCGCCTGTGGATTATAACACTTGAAGACATGGGATTATGAAGTTATGAACTGTGCTAACCAAATATTATTTTATAGATGTGGAGTTATGAACTGTGCTAACCAAATATTATTTTATAGACGTGGAGTTATGAACTGTGCAAACCAATGCAATTAATAAGCGTTATGCGCCTTGTTATAATTCTAGGCGTTATGCGTATTTGTTTGATTTTTAAGTGATATGCTTTATAATTCGTATGAAGTGGTAAGAGAGGTGAGAGGGTGTTGTTCCGGAACTCTTTGTTTAACGAACCAAAAAGCTGGGTGTTAATTGAATATTAGTAATTGGAGTAATGATTAAACTTTTTGTAAGTAATTGTCTGGGAACATTTGTCGATTTAACATAACTACAAATATTCCTTAAGTATGGGAGGTGTGTTACAAAAAGGTCTTAAATATGTAATAACATATATTGATAGATAATTATACAGAGGGAAGTTATAACTAGTATATATATCATCAGAGGAGGTGTAGACATTACATATGTAGTACACATAGCGAGAGGTCATTATGAGTAATGGGGTTCAATACATGTCCGAAGCTAATTAAAAGTACACATATATTGTTAATTAGATACCGTTACCTACGTAAAGAGCCTAAGGGTAAAACGCTGGTCAAGCGGTTTATACTGGACATGGGCCCAAATAAGGTAAAAGGGTTCTGGAGTCTTCTCAGAATCGTAGGAAGTTTGGGGATAAATAGAGGTGCGGGGGTTAGGAGAGGGAGACCGGACAGAGAGGAGAGAGAGACCGGACAGAGACCAGAGAGAGGCAGGACCGAGAGAACATCAGGGAAAGTCCGGAGAATGAAACGAATATAGCAAGAGAGATTGGATATACTAGTGACAGTGAGAGAAAGAATATGAACACTATACGATCATGAACCAGGAATAAATTGTCAACTTTACAAAAAGACCCAGAGTTATGTTGTATAACAAGTTTCCTTGCAATATCGTGTTTAACTTCTTGTTGTGGCACGAAGGCTTGGGGCATGCCAGATATGGATCCACATCAAATAATGCTGTAATTGTGCCACTGCATACTCCTTCCTCTTCAAAATCTTCATCCTTGTCATCTTCACTATTTTCTGTCAGTTCATCTAATTCTTCATCATGATGGAGTATCTTAAAAAAATATGCATGTGTTTTTAAAACATGTAACTAGTGTGATAACTTAGCTCTTCCAAACACAAGCAAACTACTTTACACATTATATAAAAAGGTTATAGTTATACACAGGCCAATGCTGCCTTTAGTTTCATTATAAGATAAATGTATTTACTACTAAAAATATAGTTATCCTATATATTACTTGATACCTTAATAATTGACTTCTGCTTTTTTATTGCGAAATCTTATATATATATATATATTTTTAATTTGTCTTAACCACCCAATATATCAGGATATTTACTTCACTCTGTCCATCTCTGACAGTGGTCAGTCTTTTTTTTGCCTTGATATAGCCTCACTCTGCATTTTTTAAAGTGCACCAGCTGACCCACAGAATATTGTTGTACGTCATCTTCCCACACAGCCAAAGTAGCTGCTCCAGAACCATCCCTTATCTTCAGTTCCTGATAAGGGATTTCCCTTCTTGATGAAACAGGGGACACCTGAAAAGTACAAGCTCAATCAATAGTACTGTAGTTAATATAATTCAATATATGCTAACATTATCTGTATCTTTATTGAATGTATCCTTGATCCTGCTAACTGCACAGTGTATTTACAACAGATATAAGTTTTGACATATATATTTCATTAAAATGGTTTTGAATGTTTTAGTACCAACCTTGACAACTTTTCCTTTGACTGATGCATATGACTTATCAGGTGATGATAGTGCAGATGAAATTGGCTGGAGCATGACTTGCTTGTTTCCAAATAGTTCAGGTGCCTCTTTTATAATGGCATCTGGTACTTCAAAACTTTGTATCCTTGCTACCTCTGTCCGGGAAGTAACAGCCAAATAGTTGTCTTTCATCAATGCATTAAACAGTAAAACTGCAGTTTCTTTCTTAAACTTGCTTGTGTTTTTCAATCCATACACTGTAGCAGAGATCGAGCCAGAAGTGTCTCCCAGAACAACTGACATCTTTTCAGGTCCAGCAGACTGAGTACTGACGTCTCCTACTGAGAGGACCATTGCTTTCAGGGTCACATTTGTGCCCGGGGCACTAGCCTTGACTTCACTGATAGTTTGCATGATCTGAAACATTCACATCAACGCTATATATCAATATATATTTACAAAAAAAAAATACACAAATATGAAATATCTTTTACTTTCATGAAATATAAAATGACAGTTACCTAGTTAAAAAATAATATACCGTAGGTAATATCAATATGCATGCATGCAAAATGTTAACAGATTTTTAATTGTAAAATGATACTCTGATTTTTATATACAAAATGTACATGTTTCTTCGGATGAAATTGCAAGATTTTATTTGACCAAAAGATATTAATGATACTCTTCCGTTTATATACATTTCTTTTGATTAAACTTTGCAGAAGAAAACTTGCATGTAAAAGTGTGTTTGGGAATGGCAGATTTAAGACAATGATTGATTGATATGGTGTTGCAAAGTATACAAAATTTGAATACTAGCTTGTACTGTATTAGTAATTATATCCATGTCACATCCTATAAAATATCTTTGTTCTCTTTCATGCAAATTGTTGTATTCTCTCAGTGGTTTTAATGGCGGACATATCTTTTGATGGTTAAAAGCCAACAGGTAAAGACCAGATATTGTTTTCACTCTACTCAATGCTACATAAGCCATGCCGCTTTCAAATATATCATTTCCTATTGATATTGCTGCTATGTCTAAAGATGCACCTTGAACTTTATGTATTGTTGCTGCCCATGCTGGTATTATTGGAAATTGTTCCCTTATCAATATTCTACCCGAATAATAAAACTCTTGACAGGGTGGTTGAATAGCTATAGCGTTGTACTGATGAGACACCTTTAAAACACCACCAATTTCATTTCAACAAAACTTTATTTCAAACAAACAAGTTGAAATAGGATCGAACAACAGGCAGTGCCTATATAAGTTCTCTCCTTGGTAACAAAATGTATATATGCAAATGACACGAAAGAGTATTTGAAAACATTTGAAAGTATATGTTTCATAAGTCATGGCAATATATCATATATTATTAATGAGATAATAGATAGTAATTTTGTTTTTCAAAAAGTATAATAATAAAGAAATGAGAATGCAGCAGCCATGAGGAAATTACCTTCACCCACCAGATACAGACCAGAAAGTCCATGTGGCTAACAAGCCGATGGTCATCCATCAATGGGATTCAGAAATTCTACCATGGATGCTGTATTCATGTATATGATTTAAAAGATAAAATGTTGCAGAATATTGAGATAAAGTTTGGTCTAAATTTATACTTGTCATGACACATGCATTAATTTTAACAATTACCTAAACAGATATGTAGCTAAGATAAATGTACAGTGTATTAATCATATATTTTAAAAAGTATGACAATTTATAAAATAATACGTAAAATTTACAACTAATAAATGATAAATGCCCATCGGAACAGATGCTATTATAGAAGTGTTTTTCAGAACACTAATTTTATTAATTAAGGTATGTTATCTTTAACCACGATTAGTTAATCAATTCTTCAAAGTTATTGATGAATCATATAATTAGAAGTTATTATGATGGTGGTTATATGTTATGAAATCTATTAGTAGCCCTTACAAAATCTAGTGTACACTGAAAGATATTCAAGTTTGTTTCATTATTACAATCATTGCAGCCAGACAAAAGTATTTGAAGGTCAAAATGGTTATGAGTAAAATCTATTAACTTATTTTGGAGAGTTCTGCGCTGTTCATTGTAATTACTGCAGGAGAAGAAGTAATGTTCAGTGGTTTCATATGCATTACCACACTCGCACAATGGTGATTCTGCTAAGTGATCATTATAAAGATCAAAGTTTAAATTACTACAGCAGTTCCGTAATTGACATATCAGAATATTATCTTTCCTTTTGCCTGAATTAAAAAAAAATTGTACTTAGCATTATCTGTGAGTGTAATATCACTAATATTCTGGTTTAGAAGTTTTTTAAATTGGTCAATAGAGGTGATATTGGTTAAATCAAGTCTAAGTGCAAGTTCATTATAATCTTTCAGAGTTTTTGGAATAAAACTATTAGCATAAATGGTAGATCTACTAAAAGGAATTGCAAATAATCTTTCATTTCTTAACAAATATGGGTTTTCATTATTAAAGTATTGTTCAATTAATTCGTTTAGATAGGAGGGAGCAGTTCCTGATAAAATTTTATAAAGAAGGACAAGTCTATGTTTTTTGCGCCTTGTGGCAAGTGTATCCCAGCCAAGTTCTGAGTAAAGTTTATAATGAGATGTTCCCTTACGCAGTCCAGTGATAATTCGGGCAGCCTCTATTTGAATAGATTCAAGAAGTAATGCTTCCTGTTGTGTACAATTATCAAACAAGATATCACCATATTCTAATATTGGTCTAATATATGAAACATATATATTAGTTAAAAGATTTTCGACTCAATTTATATTTAACAGTTTTTAAAAGGTTTATACGATTACAAGCTTTTTTGTAAATGTAGCGAATATGGTGGTGCCATTTACCATCCTCAGAAAGAAATAAGCCTAGATGTTTGTGGTTTTTGACATTTTTGATAACCTCATTTTGGAATAAGACATCTGGACATATACTATTTCTTTTGCGACTGAAAGTAAGCGATTCTGTTTTATCTGGGTTGAATTTAATATCCCATTTTTAGACCATTTATCTATATTTCCAAGGTCCTCAGATAAACTATTTGCTGTATCTAAAGGAGAAATGTCTGTGACCTTAAAAAGAGAGGTATCATCTGCAAATAGTCTTTTATCATTTGTTATACAATCAGTTATGGCATTTATATAGATTAGAAAAAGAAAAGGACCGAGAACTGAGCCCTGGGGGACACCCGCACTTACCTGACGATATGAAGAGGAGAAACCTTCAGTTATAACTCTGTGTTGACGATTGTCTAGATAACTTTTAAACCAATTTAAGACATTACCTTTAACACCATACATTTCAAGCTTATAAAGTAATCCGGGGTGCCAAACCCGATCAAAGGCTTTGCTAATATCACAAAAAATAGATCTAGTTTCTAGCCCTTCATCTATTTTTTTTTATAAATGTGTCATACATTGAGAGTAATTGATAAATAGTTGAGTCTCCTCGAATAAATCCTGATTGGAATTTTGATAACATTTCCTGTTCAACAAGATGATTGTATAAATGTTTGAAGATAATCTTTTCTAATATTTTACTAAGACAAGATGTAATTGAAATTGGTCGGTAATTTGAAATGTCATTATCACTACCTTTGCCTTTATAAATAGCATTTATATTAGAAAGTTTCCAAGACGAAGGAACAAAGCTAGTTGATAATGTTTTGTTGAATAAAATAGTTAAGGGTGTAACAATTGATGATAAAAGAAGTTTCAGGACCTTAGGTATTATGCCATCAGAGCCAGCAGGTTTATTTCCATTTATTATAATTATTTGATCTCTGACTTCCTGTTCCTGAATTAAAATATTATCAAGTATGTTAGGAGATTCTGGGACAGCAGGCAAAGGATCAATATTATCAGAAGAAGTTGATATTGATGTAAAATAGTCAACAAGACCTTCGGCTTTATCTATAGGATGGAACAAGAAAGAATTCTTATAATTTAATGGTGGAATGATAGAGTGTTTATTATTGAACTTAAGTAGAGTTTTTGCGGTTTTTGCATTCATAACCCTATTTATAGTATCACTAAATATGGAATTGAAACTATCTACATCATGGTGTTCACCAATACTTACCCAGTCAATATTATTTATCATTTGATTCATCTTGACAACATCCGCTTCATTATAGAGATAAATGTTTTTAGCATATGTATGTTGTTTAAAAACAGAATGACAAAAACTGAAATTAATAACAGAATGATCACTGCATATCGGAGGTGTTATATGTGTATTTTTAACAATGGTATTGTTATTTGTAAGAACAATGTCAATTGAGGTAGAGGAATCAGGTGTTACTCTTGTAAAATCATTTACAAAGTTTGTCATATTATATTTGCTGAGGAGTCTACTAAAAGTGGAATTAGGCTGTATGGTGAGCATATTTACATTGATATCACCAGTGATAATAATATCAGCATTTGTTTGTTTCGAGTCATCAGTAACATGATCAAGCATAGTATCAAGTTTATTCCAGTAGTCAATATTACTATCTGGAGGTCTATATATACAACCTAAAATTACTTTACTGTTTCCAAATACAATTTCAACCCACAATACTTCTTAATCATTTGTCTCAAAATCATCCCTTCTCTTTACAATGACATTTTCCTTATGATATATTAAAATGCCACCCCCGGGTCGCAGGTGTCGGTCCTTTCTAAGAATTTTTGAAGAAAAATTTTCAAGGCATAAATCAGAATCAATTACTGTATCATTTAAATGGCTTTCAGATACGCAAACGATATCTTTAAAAACACCACCAATTCTTTCATCATCAAATTTTATGTATACTGTGTTCACTAAACCAGTATTTGGATCTTTTATTATTTCTTGAACAAATCTAAGCGCGCCATTTACCAACCCATTTTCAGTGTAAATATTTCTTTTAAGCATCACTCTTGTAAATTTTGAAATACGCAAGATATTACAAAGACCACCAGCATTTCTATCATCATTTGGAATTAAATCTTCTGGTAATCACAAGAGTGCTTCCTTTGTAAGTCATTTTGTGAAAAGTAATGAATAGCAGTAATTCTAACTACGTCATCACTGATCAAGTTTTGCATCTTGTCATTATGTTCTACAACTTGTCTTACAGTGGGAAATAGATACAAGACTGTAGTTATGTTATATGGGATTGGATAAATAATTCGAGTCTTTGACAATGAAATATCCTCTTTTTTCAGCAACCCTACCCTGGCTCTATTAAGTAATTAAGCAAATGAACTATTACAATTTTGGCGAACATTTTCTGTAAAAAATACAGTTTTGAAATTCGACCAAAGGTATCTGTTCTCAAATACATAATGTCCTTTTACAGGCCGAAGTTGTAAAAGATCTCCAACCAAGATGACATTTATTTCACCAAAAAATTCTGTATTATCTTTAATACTACAGAGGCGTTTATGGACAAATTCAAACTGTCTAGAGCTTACCATTGAAATTTCATCAATAACCAGAGTATGGATACCTTGATATAATGTGCGCAATTTCTTTAAAGATTTCCCCGTTAACTCAAAGAATGTAGGTTGTCCACCATGTTGAACAGGAAGATGAAATGCACTGTGTAAAGTATTGCCACGTACATTTCTAGCTGCTGTTCCTGTTGGTGCACACACTAATACAGGGGATTTACCTAACTGCATGCTAGTGCAATGATTAAGCCAATCAACAATTAAATTTGTCAAAAAGCTTTTCCCTACTCCAGCACCACCAGTTATGAACAAAAGTAACTGAGAACTAAATCTCTTTTTGTAATGATCCATTATAGTTTTCATAACACTTCTTTGACTACCTTTTAACTTTTCCAGTTTCAATTCAAGTTCATTTCTTGAAAGATACACCTGCAATTCATGTATATGTTGGGTGTCTGTAATGTGATTCACAGAATTGTTGTCATTGACATCAAAACAATCTACACATTCTGAGTCTAATGGTATAGAGATGTTGGCACTCTCTTTGTTTATTTCATCATCAGCAAAATTGGAACTTGAAGCCAATTCAACTCTTGAATAGTGAATAAATCTCAATGCATTTTCAATTTCCTCTATCAATGCATGAGAATGCAAATGCTTAATATCTATATTACTTTTCTTTTCATAAAATGCATCTCTAGCACTATCATAAAGACTACCATCTGGTGATCTTAACAAATCATCTTCATTTTCAAAAGGTATATATGACATCAGTAGACTGTAAAAATAATCATCTGTTGCAATTGACAGCTTGGGAAGTCTTATCACAACTGCTTTCTTTCTTTTTCTTATGCAAACATGTTCAAAAGGTGATTTCAACTTTATTCTTTCTAACCTAGATGAGTTTGGGGATTTATCAGAGAGTTGACATTTAACAAACCACTGTGTAAATTCATACAAACAAACTGTGTGTAAGCATGCTGGTCTAGCTTTGTAGTAGTCAATTAGATTGTTATGAAAGATGTCTGTACTTTTCTCATCAAGCTCTTCTCTATCTTTCTTTGATTTTAACACTAGAAATCTTTTCCTTGGTGGTTCAGTATTCAATGATAAAACAGTCCTTGAAGAAAATATTAGATTAAGGTCATTAAGCAGTCTGTATGCTGCTTCCTGTGCACTAAGTTTTCTGGTTTTTAGAATACATGATCCTATTCTTAACATACGTGTTCGTTGATTTACTGTCCTATCCATGGATGAAAGTAGTGAAGAAAGAGCAAATTTTAAATCTTCTGGCTCTGATTTACATAAATATGCACAAACATAATAGGCAGCTGCTTTACTATTTCCAATCACTTGGATATCCATATTTGCTTGCCAATTTTCTAGAATAATCTTATCGTATGCATTTATGTACGCATCCCTCTCACCCAATCTGATTAAAATACAGATCCTTATTATCACTACGTTTGAAATGAGGATCTGAGAAAATCCCATAAGGGGTCATGTCCAGGTGACCTTTGAAAATAGCCAATCAAATTGCTACTTGCAAAATTTTGACAGTGAATTTCAGGGACGAAATATTTTGAAAAAACTGTCAGAATTATTTTGGTTTACATAGTCATCTCGCCCAAAGAACAATAAAGCTAATTGTATAAGTATACTGGGACGAAATATCGTTTTTGATGGATGTGACAAGGTGTAGAAAATGTATCCGATATGAAGACCACGTGGTATAAAGGTCATCTGGACGTGACCCCCTATGGGATATTGTCAGATCCTTCATATAACGGAGTGGGTATAAGGATCTGCATTTTAATCAGATTGCCCTCTTACCACGTAACGTGATATAATTAATATCTGAAAATAAAAAAAAATAAAAAAATATTAAATAAATAAAATCCTGGGTTTTTTTTTTGTTCTACACATGTCCGGTTTCACTATTATCTTTGACTAAACAAAATGGCGGCCATTATGATTGGCTTGCCTGCCTACTTCAACAGGATACCGTTCACGTTGAATATGTTTTATTCATGTGAGTAAATCTTTGTCTGAAATCATAATTGTTTGTACTTTTGAAGAGATTATTTCTGATTTTGAACAGTATTAATTGGCCATGTCTGATTTTGCTAGCTGGCTGTGGCTAAAAACGATCATGGACATCGTGATGCATGACTGAATAGATTAATTGCTACAATTTCACATCTTTATGGAAGTTTGTGTAAACACAAACATAGCTACCTGCATTATACAAGGGCCTGATATGAGTCTTAAGCCCTGAGGTGTAATTAAAATTGCACTTATGGCTTTATCTGACGTAATTTTTGTGAGCTTTTTAACACTTTGGTACAAGTGCTGAAAATCGGGTTATTTGATGACCCGACGGGTCAATCGGGTTACTCATTCTAAAATGTCTAAAAAACGGGTCAACCCGGGGAAATCGGGTGAGGTTGGCAATACTGCACGTTTTGTTTCATAAAAACGACTTTTTAAATTCTCAGACCCCAAATCTAAATTACTTAGTAATTGCATTCTGAAAAAGGAAATCCAAACCTACATCAACCAGACTTTCTAAGACAATAATCAGAATGATAATGTGTTTGAAATTTCTTTGCAAGAGGACACTGTGATGAATTTGTACTAATCACTTTATCAGAGGGACGATGGTCCCAAACCACGGATGACCATATTTGTAAAAGTATTTAAATGAGTATTTGAGAGACTGTATCTCATTGGTGGACCAATCAAAAAACTACAGTACCCGCTCCCGGTTTTGAATAACATCGATCACCTCCATATTGCCTACGCTTCGTAGTATGCCTAGAATGAGGATAGCATCAAAACATCTTACGTTATGCCATTACCCATGCCTGTATCAACAGCTAGCCAAGCGTTAATTCGTTGAACAGAAGGTAAGCGATTGAAACAGTGTTTCGAAATCCCTGTACTTTGATTGTAAAATTGTGAGTGTATCCGAAGTGGCAGCCATTTTTTTTTTTTTTGCTCTGCTTAAATTAGTTACCTTCCCTGACCAACATATAAAGCACGGGACTTGACACACGTGCATCATTCTACACATATCTTGTCTCAGGAACACATGCTCCTATATTGCAAATAACAATGTCAAACTGAAAATATACACTGCACTTACTAGGTTTAATCATATAGTGAAGTAATACATGAATTTGTTGTCAGCTA